>NC_061114.1:86894705-87109286 GCF_002878395.1 Capsicum annuum | reverse complement strand
ACGACTGCTGTGTCACCTATGCATTTCTTAAGCAAGGAGACATAAAAGATTGGATGCACTAAAGTTAAATCTGAAGGTGACTTGAGATCATAAGCTACTTTGCCAAAGTGACTGAGAATTTTGAAGGGACTGACTTATTGGTGACTGAGCTTTCCCATGGGAGAGATTTTTAAATACATAAAATTTTCTGACCACATCTCGAGATCCTTTATGTAAACGCATAAATGGGAACATGAGAACATTGCTGAGTCTTCTCACAAAGATACGATTTAAATGTTATAGGCTCCAATAAGGAAAGAACCTATCTAAGAAAACAGTCATAAACTTATCCGAATCAACCATACTTGCATCCACACATATACCTTCCTTCCACCACTTCAACTAAGTCTACGTCTCTATCTTCTACTAATATATGGCCAATTAAGTAATACCTTTAATTTAAGTGACCTTATGAGCTTCATCAATTAAATCCTGTAGATCTTCGTCGACCTTCGAAAAGATAAATCTAGGGGATTAATCCATGGAAAGTTCTAGAATATTGTTGCAATGATATTCCCATTTGGATTAGTTAGTGCAATAGCCTGTAGATTGACTTAGTGGTCACATCCGAAGCAAACAGTTAGAAAATATCTTTGATTTTTTATGAGTAACTTGCTTATTCAGGTGGTATGGTAGGGCTTGTTGGTTACTATTTCCAATCTTTCATTTTTTTGGCTTTTCTAGAAGGATTTTATGTAAATATGTGGATCATGAATTAAAATGAGATGAAATAGAATTTACACTCTATCAAATGAAATAAACATGAAAGAAATGGAACTTTTATAAAATTATTCATAGCCTCTCCCTCATAAGTGTGGAAAGCTTCATACCCATGAATGAGAATCTACTTAATGCAGCTTTTGGACAATCTAAGATACTTTGAACTAGATGCTTTGATACCAATCTTGCAATGACCCAAGACTACACTCTAGATATAACACAATGCGTAGAGACACAAGTGACCCCAAGCTAACCCTTTTTCTGGCATAACACTAAACATTCTAAGAATGTAAACTAAGTTGAAGCTACCTAGAATAACAAGCATAAATCTAAAATATAAAAATTAAATTTTATAAATAATATCTCAATTAATAAGGAAATAATAAAACTGAATATGCTAAGTATTTGACTTTATGTCTGAAAGATTTTAATTACTTTATCAGTTGAAGGGATAGTTGTTCAGGTGGCACTGGAATATACTAACTATGGGGCTAATATTGAGCATCTGAACTTATATGATTAGATGATAGCATAGAAAGAGAAAGTATGTGTAAAGTACTTTAGATGGATCGAGTACATGAGATATTCACATACAAAATAATATGAATATGTTGAAAATTTTTAAAATACTATATGAGATGTAAAATTGATCTGAAATACTACAAACCCTATTTTAGATGCACACACATATATATACCCATATGAATTATAATCTAAAAAATCATATGTTTAGGCTAAAACAAACTGAAATAAGGGTTTGGCGCAAATACTATGTCTAAATTATGGCAGGTTCTCGTACCTAACATAAACCATATGAGCAACATAGAGTCCAACATGTAAACTAATTTTGGGTTATGTTCTCTACCTTGCACAGGTTAAGAACCACGACTAGAATGAATTCACTCATGAGCTCATTTGTGAGAAGAGATACAGTTTGGGACTTGGGCTGTTTGAACCCATGTCTTCTTGATGTTAAGTAATAATCCCATAATCATATTGATATTCTCATAGTATTAATGAGATTTAAGAAAGATACATGAACCAGTTCAATTTAATCTTACTAATAATCACTGAAACCATGGAACTAGTTATATGCAATTTACCGCTTTATAAAAATAATGAGAAAAATGGTGTATTTGATAATTATGTGAAAACATACTTCAATTGGATATTTCATGATAATTTTACAAGAATCTATGATTGTGTGTTCATAAGACTGAACATATAATAATTCCATAGTTAAGGACATGCATGATATAATATTTATAGTCATAAAATATCCTAAAACATGCATACTTAAAAATCTTAAGTTTGGGAGATTTAGGAAATTTCCCTAATTCATGACTTCAAAAAATTGAAATTTGATAGAAAATTTGGGCGTGAGGGTTAAAGGAGACCCTTATTTAATACCTACATACCTAGAGTTTTGATAACTCTTTCAAAAATATGAACTTTAGAGCCTTTGGAGAAGAAACCTAGCGTTCTTCTAATTGAGAGAAGAGATCCATTGTTTGTTGTTTTTCTCTGAGTTTATAGGAGTTGATGAGAGTAACGAAATGCTTAATTCCCTTCAACCCCTTCCCAGTAGGCCTTAAAATAATATTGTATAAGTCTAGGAAATAAGGAAAGTACAAAAATACCTCTAGGAAATCATTTTTCAAAAAATTGATCAATGCAATGGATGAGTCTCAATAAAACTCATTGTGTCCAATAAGACATGTTATTTGAGTAATTGTTCAAGGACTTTTTATGGCTCTCCTAATGATAAGTGGTCACAATGACTCATCGTGGGATACAACAATTCATTATCATAGGTCGTGGTCACTAAACTTAAATTCCAACTTTTCGAACTATTTTAGGATTACTCAAGATGGAAGTAGGCGGTGATATATCATGAATATCAATTACTTATCATCATGTGTCATGCCACTGTGATGGATTTTTTATCCTTCAAGACTTTAGGAAGTCTACTTTGGCCGAGTACTGGGAAGACATATCATGCCTAACCATAACTCATGGTCAGGTTTGTCTTATAGGTTTTTCTACTGGTTTTGTCCTAATTTCTATGTTAGGTATAAAATAAAGCCTTAGGAAATTCTGGGATATTACATTGGGGAATTAACTTCATGGGTCAATATTTGAGTTCTTTGGATAAATTTCATACTTTTAGCTTTGGCTATGTTTACAAGTGGTGGAGGTGGTTGTGCTTCTTAACAATGAAGTTATAAGTGTCATAATATTCTTCACATACAATATCATTTCTATGTTTGGTATACCAAGGGCAATCACTAGTGATAATGTCTCTTATTTTTAACTTGTTTTTTCAAGATCTACTTTAGAAGTATGGTGTAAAGAATAGGGTGGTAACGCCTTATAACCCATAGTCTATAAGGTAGGTTAAGGTCTCCATCAAAGATATGAAGAACTTTTTGCAATTACTATGAATGAAAATAGATCGAATTGGTTAAGAAAGTTAGATGACACTTTATAAGCATATTGGACTACCTTCAATACCCCTATATGTATTTCTCTATATAATTTCATATTTATAAAAATAGGTCATTTTCTAGTTCAACTTGTGCATAAAGGTGTGGGGGCACACAGAAAATATAAATTTAAACTAGGATGATGCCTCTAACTTGAGGATTAATCAATTGAAATAGTTGGATAAGTTATGAATGAGAGCTTGTCAGATTAGGACACATTACAAAGAAAAGATAAAGTTGTACCACAATTTGAAAATTGAGAACCATTGTTTAATTCGGATGATTTGGTGTTGTTGTTTAACTCAATACTTCACTTTTTTCCTAGAATATGGAAGTCTGAGTGATTGGGACTATTCTTAGTTGTACGCGTATTCCCATATGGGGACATTGAACTTTAGAATTATGAATGTTACAGTTAAAGGTAAAAAGTCAACATGTTAAGTCATACTTAAGGATAGTTAATTAGGTAAAGGTAGTCAATATCTTTTCCCTTAATGAATTCTTAGTAATAAAGGGACCTAATTCATGATGCAATGTTAAATCAAGTAGTACATGGGAGGAAATCTATGGGATATATTGCCGAATTTTTAGTTATCAAGATACCCATTTCGTGTTGTGATGATAAATCAAGAACTTATTTAGAGTCAACATAAGATTCTTTTTTTTAAAGTTTTTTACGATAATTTGATATTTTTTAAGGGTGTAAGAAGGACTTAAACATGAAAAAGAAAAAGAAATTTTGACAATGCAGGGATCAAGATCCCATTGAACGATCCGTAGATACATATCACGACTCGTTGTCCTATTCATGTCACGAGAACAAAATTGCATAATTCTTTAGTTAATTATGACTGATATCCACAAGTTGTACTTAACAAGTACAAGACATAGAACCAATCGTACTATTTAACTCAAAACTGCACCCTTTTAGACCAAGGATCTACAAATATTAGTATGGATCATACCATGTAACCACAATTGATTTTTAATTCATGGGAGCTAGTTCAAGTTAAAGGCAAAATCTCATATCTACGAGCCATAAAACAAACCATGTTTTCACAAGATTGGATGTACTGTGTACTCATAGATATCGAGTAAGTTTTCTTTGTTTGAAACCTTTGTAGTTGGTCTTTATGGTGCATGGTAACTTGCTACGAACTGTACTAATAGGTCATGGTCAGTAAGTCTTAAATTTAAAACATGAACTCGAACTGACAAGGTACTAACCCAAATTGACCCAATAAGCATAACTTTTCATTTGATCCTCTCTCTTTTGACTCCAAAACAAATTCATAACTTCCTCCTTCCCATTAACTCCAAATTTTTTCCATCTTCTCTCTTTTGTTCATCACTATTGATTGATTTCACCGACTCTAATAAGGTATAGAGTTAATTTTCATCCTTGTTTAGATTTGGGATTGAATTTACTTGACCTAACACTGATTATCGATATTTATTTGCATAAGACCTAGTGGAATGATGGTAATCGATTATGATTATTAAAAGCATAGGATATTGTGTTTCATTACTCCTCCACCAATACAATGTGTTGATCCGTCGTCTGCGATCCTCTGGTGCCGTCCGAAGATAATATTTTAGCTCTTCCCGATATGTTGATGTGTAAGTTCTCTCATCAACACTGTTCCAACAATTTAAATCATAAAATGAATCAGAAAAACCACTATGTGCCGGCCTTTTAGAAAATGATGGCTCCTCGGGAGGATGAGGAGTGATAGTTGGAGTGATATTTGTAGGTACGGCTAAATCAAATAAATCAGCATAGTGATTATATAATTTTTCTATGTAATCCTTTGCATCAGTCGTAGCCGTCCACAAATCAGGTTGTACTGGTTCAGAATCATGGTTAGTATTTATTTCTAAGTTAGTATAAATAAGAGTATTAAAGTGGCACATATTATTTTATTTCATGCACGGATTTAGCATAGCACCAACCAAGTAAATAGGGGGAATCAGAAAAAAAATATTTTTTAAATTTCGTAAACATGGGGCCAAAAACTTCTTTATTTTTATATTCTTTGAGCAAACCAGAAATATCGGCTATATATGCCAAAATATTACAAACAGTAGGATAATAAGCACCGAAAAATTCAACCGTAGCTACATAAAATTTTTCTAAAAACTTAACAAGATCATTAATTACAAACCAATCAAAATTGTGTAGCATGCAATCAGCAGAATCAACAAATGAACCGCAATGTTGGTTAAAAGCTAGTGTAATAGGAATTCTATATTTATAACGAGTTTTTAAAAATTCATATATAGAATCCCATCTAGTATCAATTTCCTCAGGCATCAAAATCGGTGTAAGTCCATTTTCTTGACATTTAACTTTAAATTCTCTAATTCTCGATCTACAATTATTTCCTTGAATAAAACCAACGGCAAGACGAATTTTTTCAATATAAAGCTCAAAAAACTCAAGACCATCTTTTACAATTAAATTATATATATGACATGCACACTTAATATGAAAAACTTCAGGCAAGGGCGGAGATAGCGTAGATTTTATTTTTGTTACAGTAGTCTTGTTGTTAGAAGCATTATCAAAAGCAATACATAAAATTTTATTTTCGATACCATAATATCCGGCAATTTTAACAATAGAATCAACAATAAATTGTCCAGTATGTTTACGATCTTCATCATATAAAAAAGCAAGAATACGTTTTTGCATCATGAAATTACTATCCATCCAATGGCAAGTAACGGTTAAATAATCATTTTTATTTACAGCACAACCAAGATCAGAAGTTTTGGACAATCTACATTGAATATTTTTTAACAATGTTGATAAATAAAAATAATATTGTGAATGGAGTCTAAAAATATCAGACCGACAAGTAGTTCTAGGAATACCGTTAAACGTAGGATTATAAATTGCTTGTATATAATGAATAAAGGCATCAGAAGAAGGAAACTAAAAGGCAAACAACCTACCGCTACCATTTTAGCTATTTCTTCCCGGTCCCTCAATTGATTATACTTCTTCGCTACGTGACCGGTTGCTGGGTCTATTCTAGCTTGCGTTGGCCCACCAACGTCCCCACCACCTTGTGCAATATTTAACTCTGTTTTGTGATCTTCAGCTATATGTCTCATTAACGTACCCGTACCCCCTTACTTGCCTCCACTTCTATGCTTATATATTTGTTGACAAATATTGCATTGCACCTTAATATCTGATATACGTTCAAAAAATTGCCATGCAAAACTAGTTCTTTTATGAGGTCTTGGGGCACTGGGAGGACGGGGAGGGAGATTAACCGATTCAGATCTAATGTTAGCATCTCCTACTGTGGGTGTCTCAGTAATATTTTCATTATGTTCGTCTAAATTAACCGCATCTACTTCATTTTCTTCTTCTATACCATAATTTTCCTGAGCTTCTACATAATCCATATCGTGAGCACCTACACCTATTTCTTCCTCAAAAGGTGTACCAAGCGGTATCGGAGGCGAAGGCACACGGGTATATCTACTACTTGAACTACCTCTACCGCCAGTAATTCGCTTTTTACTACCATTACCGCTTCCGGGACAAATTTTTTTAACACCTTTAGTATCGAGGTTTCTTAATTTATCCATAATATAAATTAAATTAAACTAAAAAATATTCAAAATACACAAATATAATAAAATTAAATATTAAACAATTAATATAATAAATAAAAATTAAACGTAAGAGATGGAATGACTATACCAAATTTTGGAAGTATCCGAAGGTTGCGACTTTAGAAACTTCTGATCGTACTTTGTAAACGAAAAATTAAAACATTAAAGTGAACACTTTAAGAAATTAAATATATTGAATATTTGAGAATTGAGAATTGAGATTTGAGAGAGAATGAGATTTGAGAGTGAAAAATTTTGTGAAAAATGATTTGAAGTTATAGGGTATTTATAGAATTTTTTTTGGGATTAATAAATATTTTTTAAAGTTATTTTTTTTTTAATAAATGGGCCCAAACTAGCTGTTTGGACCCAAAAACGGCTATATAGCCGTTGGGCCAATGGCTAGTTTGGTCCAAAATCCCTTTTTTTTTTTCTTTTAGAAAAAAAGGTATCCGGGCCGGGCCGGGCCGATTAACCAACGGGCCTGGACCGGGCTTGGTCCGGGCCAGGTTAGCTGGGCCCATTTTAAAAAATTAACCAGCCCGAGACCCAAAACCCTAAAGCCCTAGGGCTTACCGGGCTGGGTCAAATCGGGCCGGGTTAGTTACAAGGGTCGGGCCGGATCGGGTCGGGCCGACCCACTTGACACGCTTGCCACCCACTATGGCCAACAATTAAGAGATGAATCTAATGGGTCCAAAGATCAGTATCCAATCAATTGAGATAAGCTATAGAATGAGCTTCAAACTACGACGTAAAGAACTAAATAACGAGATGTGGCTTAGGCTATAGCTCAAGAACTATCATAGTGACCTCAACCCAGTCTAAAGTGGGAGAATTGTCTGGCTATGATGATAATTGATCCAAAAATAGAACTCATATATAGAGTTTGATTCTAGGATTTAGATGATTAGAGAAGGAAGTTATAAAAGCATTGCATTAAATATACAGTCTCGTAAAATCCTTCAATGGCATGTTGAGGGCTCACACTTATTTATGATTGAGAATTCACCATTACTCACAAGGCAAGCCAAAAAGGGAATTTATGATGAAACTAAGATACAAATAGTAGGGTTGAGTGAAGTTCTTGAGATTAGTGAGGTGTTTGATCACTTTAAAATTTATTAGACAACTAGCGCTTCAGGTTGGTATAGTCTGGACATTGTTCGTGAATTTTATGCTAGTTATAAAGTGTCCTTTAATCTCAAGACACAAAAGGGCTACGTTACCGAATCAACCTAACTTGGGGGCTATATAGGTACGAGGTAGATAGCTAAATATTTTGGATCATACTATTCAACATTTTCTTATTGGTCCTACCATCTAGACTACTAAGAATACTTTAAAGTACACTTAGCATGCTGATGCAATCAGAATGGTAGGGAAGTTATGAAAAGAGGATAGGCTCATTTATGTTAAATGGTGAGTCATTATCATCTCTTACAAAAATAACAAGAGGACGATTGGGTAGCTGGGAAAGCTCAGACCAAGAAGGCCAAAGTTTTGGTGGTCTGTGCTACTTCATTAGCAATGAGAACACTCTATAACTAGACCATGCTATTTTGGTTGTTAGAATTATGTAAAGATATGCCTTAAACCTTTAGGAATTATATCATATAAGACATCTGGGAATGTGCTCCTAAATATAGGACCAGTATTTTATTCCCCAAAATCTCACTTTTTATGTGATCTTTCTGATGTACCAATATTTTCTAGAGTTGAAAATTTTGTAGAGGTCACCTATATTACTGATATCAATATAATTTAGGATGAGAGTAATTATGTGGCTTAGATGAGGGCCGAAACCCTTGAGTTATTCAATTGCAGTTTTGTCTGAGGGGTTGGTAGAATATGGTGTGAAGGATGCCACAATACTATTCAACATTGATATAATTATTGATGAGCTAATTGCGATAAAAAATGTTGAGGTTGATACTCAAAAATCCACTACCATAGCCATGCTCCACCCTACCTACCTCATCCTCCACACAAATAGGTTTGGGGCCCCTTGATCACCCATAAGCTTAGTTATGGACACTCAAGAATTTCTATAAAAATGGTGAAAAGGGAGATTTGAGATGACAAATAGATGGAGATCTTGCTAGATACAATGAATTTTCATGCACTGAAGGAGACTGTTGATACTACGAATGGTCTACATAGTCGCTTGGATAGTTTTGAGTAAAGGATGAATAAGAGGTTTTTATCTCTACAGGCTCATAAGATAGAAAAGTTTTTTGGTGAGTGTTCTTCACTTTAAGTAGAGTTGAAGGAGTTGTCTGATTGACATGATCCTTTAATACCGTTGTTGACAATTCAAATCATTAAAGAGGAGCATAAGGATGATTTCAAGTAGTAGTTATATATATATATATATATATGAAATATGAAATAGTCTAGACGTGAGACCCAAGTGTAGATGATTGAGTTGGAGAAATGGGCTCAAGGAGCATCTGCTTGTTTTCAATCTATGAGTGTCACTATTTATGGAGGTGAGAGATGTGTAGTTGACCCTTCATTATAAAGTATACTGACCACTGGTGGTGCCATTGTTATGACTACTGATACTTTGCATGCACTGGTAATCACTGGTGCCACGATTGTTGATACTACATTAATTGCACCAGCAATCACTAATGCACTACTGTAGAGACAGGGGTTACACCTGCAGACCATACTACTTTTTAAAATTAGAGCTCCTACGCTGATATAGATATGTCCTACCTCTAGCACTTTATGTTTATATAATTTATTAGTAACAAGGGATGCTTATTTGATGGGGTGGGGGTACTTATGGGTTTGGCATACCACTTAAGGTTTTGTATTGCTTTGTTTCTTCTCCATTAGGTGTGGTAAGTAGTAGAACTAATATTTTTAGGATCTTTTTTTTTATTGTTTGGTGGGTTTGTTTGTATTTTGTGTTAAGTAAAAGAAAGTTAGAAGTACTTAGTGAAGTCGAAAAACAAAGTGTGGCACATAAATTGTTTTGAAAAAATTGAAAGAATGGATATATCTCCTAATTTTGTATGTTACGCTTTATTACATTGATCCTAAATTTTGTGGCTCTTTGTATGATACTATTAACATGGATGAGATGATTGTAGCCTAATATAGGGCATGAACTAAATAGCTAGAGGTCAAAACTTGTCATGACCCCAAAACTAAGGGTCATGATGTCACTTGTCACAACAAGCCTTGACAAGTAAGCCTATCACCCAACTGATATATAAAATTGGAAAAACCACAACAAAACCCAAGGTAAGGCTTATAGAAAAAAATCGAACCACACATATACAATAATAATAGAAAAACATATAATAATGATATCATAAATCACCCCAAAATCAGGTGTCATAGTGTAAGAACCGACTAAGTACATCATAGAGTTAAAATATACAACTGATAGACCAAAAAGGATTAAAATGTATCTCAGAATACTAAACAAGGAATAAACTATATAACAAAAGGTAGTAGATAATCTCTAGAAGTATAGGTCGATAGTTACCTCAAAAATACTCAAAGCACCGCCTAAAAACATCTACAATATGACACACTCGTACCCAAATTTGCACTAAAAGGGTGGTGTAGGGATGAGTGCAGTCCACTTGTATTCTATAGGTATCGTAGGCCGACTGAGAAAATAAAAAGTAAAGTATATAAAATACACATTGGGAACAACATCTATAATCAAAAAATATAAAATGATAACTCACACCGTCTCTACTAATAGTTTTAAAATTTATGCATAAACTACATACAAGTATGAGAAAGAAAAACAAATTAATATATATCAAATCAAGCATGAAAATATAACATAGAATGTACATAATGTTTGAAATGTAATGAAGATGATGCTTACATAATATGTCCGAGGTGAAATTCAAGAGTGGGTGAATTAAAATCTTCTTCTGCGAGTCGACTACTTACTCCCTAGAGCCGACTTACCTGCAGATCAAAACACTTCACAAACAGATTAAATTTACAATAGTTAAGTAAGTAAATAAGAAAACCTAAAGTAACAACACAAGTATTTATTTTGGTTCAAAACACCAATGTGGTTCCTACATCTAGTCCCCTTGGGTTTCAAAGTTTCCTTAGATCGTTGAATTTTTTGTGGGAGTACAATAATAGGAAAAAAGTTTTGAAGACTTATTTTGCTCTTTATATCTTATGACACAGCTTCAGCTGATGTTACAAAGTTGACTCAATCCTACTTTTTATATAACAATTGTATACTAAAGTTACAAAACCTTTTCTTACTAAGATTGAGACACTTTGAAATTTCTGCTAGAAGTTACATGAAAAATGTAGGTCTTCGGTTTTCATCTTTTACAGTTTCAGTTAATACTTCTTCATAAGGAACCCATGAGATTTCTTGTCAATCAAGGATGTAAACTGATTCATTGATAGAGGAATGTAACCATATGATATGTCCATATCAGATATGTCCGTACATGGCATTGGATCACGTCCATATTATATACGTCCATTATCTCTTTTTCCTTTTGGTTTTGTAGAGATTGATTCCTTTCTAAATATTCTCGTGAACTTCTCTCCCTAATTGATGTGGTCTGCCTTGATTTTGGGATTGTGATCCTTCTTCTATTTCTATGATACTTGATTGATATTCATTCTTGGTCATGATTTTCCATATACTCCCATATCTTGATTTGATTCTCCGTGACATTTGGGGCTGAGATTCTCCTTTAATTTTTTCATTGTGATTGATTTTACTTGCATACCATGGATGCCCATCCATTCTCTATGTCCTTCTATTTCTGGAGCCAACTTTCTTTATCTTTCTACTATTAGCAATACTAGTGTTCTACAAAGATACACTAGTTAGTTTTTCATTATTAAAACATAGACTTAAGAGGCTAACAATCTCACCCTTTTTGTAATTACAATAAGCATAAACATTAGTTGACTTCCTTGTCGGTCAACTTGCTCCCCATGACTTTTATAAGTATTAGTTGACATATAAAGTTGCTCTGCGCCTTCTGGCTAGTAGGATACTCAGATGTTCTAGCTTTTTCCACCTTTTACATAATAAAAAAAAAAACAATATGCAAACAATATGTAGACAGAGGAATGCACACAATAATGGAGAAAAAACATTATTTTAAAGATCATTAATTCTAAGAATACCAAGCCTTTTTTGAAGAGAGAAAAATCTTTCATCTACCAAGGGTTTTGTATAAATATCTACTAGCTTATTTTTGGAGTCAACAAAATTTAGGGAAAAATCACTGTTATCTACATGGTCTCAAATGAAATGATACTTTATATCCATATGTTTAGCTATAAAGTGATGCACAATATACTTAGATAGACTAATGGCACTAGTGTTATCACATATAATAGGAACAAATTCAAAAGATAAGTCAAGGTAAAGAAGCTAATCTATAATCTATAAGCTTTGAGTACCACAACTTTTGAGAGCTATGTATTCAACTTCAGTGGTTAAAAGAGCAATGGATGTTTGTTTCTTGCTATGCCATGAGATAAAGGCATCACCAAGAATTTGACATATTCCACTTGTACTCTTCCTGTCACTCTTGTTTCTTACAAAATTAGTATCTGAGCATTTAACTAAATTAAAGTGTGAGGAGCAGGGATACCATAAACCAAGGTCTTAAGTTCCTATTAGATATTGGATAACTCATTTGACGACAGTGAAATGAGACTCCTTAGGAGTCAACTGGAATCTGTCATATTTACACAAACTGAGCATAATGTCTGGCCGACTTACAGTCAAGTAGAGTTGAGATTCTATCATCCCTCAGTATATCTTTTTATCAATGTTTTTTTAGCAAAGGCTGAATTAATATTTATGGATGGGCTCATGGGTGTTCCATATGCCTTTCCTTTTTCCATGCCGAATTTTTCGATAAGTTCCTTTGTGTATTTGGCTTGACTGATGAAGATTCCCTTGGGAGTTTGTTTAATTTGTAGTCCCAAAAATAATGTGAGCTCACCAATAAAACTCATTTCGAATTCTCCTCTCATCAAGTTAGAAAAATTCTCGCACATAGAGATGTTAAAACTACTAAAAATGATATTATCAACTGAAATTTTCACAATGAGAAGATTTGAAATCAAGATTTTGAATGAACAAAGTTGTGTCAATTTAACCCCATTGAAAATTATTATTTAGTAGAAATGTACTCAATCTCTCATACCAAGCTTTTAGAGCTTATTTTAGGCTGTAGAGTGCTTTTTTATAATTTGAAAAGATGATTTGGAAATGAAAGATCTTCAAATCCGGGGGTTGTTATACAAAAAATTCCTCATGAATAAAATCATTTAAAAAAGAACTTTTTACGTCCATTTGATATGATTTAATATATTTGAACGCGGAAAAAGCTAATAATTTTTTTTACTCTAACCTTGCCACGGGGGAAAAGGTCTCGTCGTAGTCAATACCTTCCTGCTGAGAGTAGCCTTGAGCTACGAGTCTGGCTTTATTTCTGATAACTTTTCCTGCCTCATTTAATTTATTTTTGTAGACCCATCTGGTTTCAATTACTGAGCAATTTCTTGGTCATTCAACTACAGTTAAAACATGATTTCGTTCAAATTTGTCCAATTCTTCTTTCATACCTTTAACCCATGATTCATCATTGAGAGCTTTATGAATTTTATTTGGTTCAATTTGGGATAGGAGGGCAATAGATGCTTGTCTCTTAATGATGCTTTGGTTTGCACTCTATGTTTTGGATTTCCGATGACGATTTCATTTGGATGGCTAGCATCATGCTTTCATTCTTTTAGAATATTCGATTTCATTATTTGTATTATGGGAGTTGACTTTGTCGAGGGTCTAGTTGACTTTTCTTGCAAAGGTTCTGGAGTTGTTCTGTGATTTTATCTAGTCTGTTTATTACTCACCTGTTCTTCATCAATACTTACACTCATAGGGAGGTGGTTAGATTCATCTAAAACAATATGTATAGATTCCCCAACACACAGTTCTTTTATTAAAAACCCTGTAAGCTCGACTAGTGGGAGAGTACCCAAGGAAAATTCCTTCGTCACTTTTTGGATCAAATTTTACTAAGGTATTCTTACCATTGCGGTGAATAAAAAATTTGTAGCAAAAGGGACGGAAGTAACCGATGTGGGCTTCTTTCCTCTAAAGAGTTCGTAAGGTTTCTTCTTCAAAATAGGTCTTATCAGATACATGTTGATGATATGACACATTGTACTAACTACTTCTGCCATAAAGTAATTTGGGATATTATGTTCTAATAGCATTGTCCTGGTAGTTTCCTAGAGGGATTGGTACTTTTGATCCACTACACTATTTTTGTAGGAGACCGTGGTGAAGTAAAATTTTGAGATTGGACAATACTCCCTAAATGCCTTATTTTCAAATTCTGCTCCATGATCACTATGAACGTAAGTGATGAGGTGTCCAACTTCTCTTTGTACTTTTCTTCAAAAAATCTCAAAGTTTGTGAAAGCTTCATTTTTATTTGCAAGAAACATAACCCAAGTAACTCATGAGTAATCATTAACAATAACAAAAATATATCTTTTTTCACCAATGCTTGTGGTCTTAGTGGGACCAAAAAGATCCATGTGGATTGTTTGGAGAGGCTTGGTAGTAGAGGAAATGTCTTTGAATTTGAAAGATGTTCAATTCTCTTTACCTAATTCACAGGCATCACAGATCTAATCCTTTTCAAACTTGAGTTTTTGCAGACCTTTTACCAAATCAAGTCTAGACAATTTCTCAATAATGTGCATACTGGCATGCCCGAGATTCCTATGCCACAACCAAGTATCATTGGTTTACATAGTGTGAAGGTTAAGGTGGAAAAATTAGGATAATTTAAAACATAAATATTATCAATGCATTCACTGATAAGGGAGATATTTCTTTTGTCGTGTTTGATAGAGCACTTTTTAGCTTTAAAGAGGATTCCAAATCTCGCATCACATAGTTGACTGATGTTGAGCTTGTTGTGTTTAAGAACGTCTACTAGGTATACATTGGTGAATTCACATTATTAGCTGAGTCTCACTAAGTCGACTTTAATGACATTTCTTCTGGTATTGTCACCGAATCTGAATGATCCCCCATGTACTTTCTATAGGGAGAAAAAGTTCTCCTTTTTTCGAGTCATATGTCTAGAACATCCACTGTCCATGACCCACATTCCATTTTTGTAGCTAATGTATACCTATTCATGCAAAATATAAAGATTAATTTCATTTAGGCACCTAAGTGGTCTTGGGTCCTTACGGGTTAGATGTGCTTTCTTTGGGTTTCTAAACCCACACATATTTAGGTTTATGCCTACAGCTGTAGGATCTATGCCCTTTCTATCCATAGATAAAGCAGACGGGTCCTAAAGAGGAGAAAGAGGTCTAAGCTAATAAACACAACCTTGATGAGGAACTCAAATAATTTCTTAAAGAGTTTAGTCTTTCAAAACTGTGTCTTGGGGATTTCTTAAGATTGATCAATTTTATTTTAGCATCACCAAGCTCTTTATGAAGTAAGTCAATTTTAACTTGACATTCTTCAATTTTAATTTGCCAGTTTTGTTATTCCTCTTTGAGTTTTTGTTTAAACCTAGCTTCACAAATTTTCTTTTCTTGATCGATCTTATTAAATTAATTTATGATTTTTTGAAGTTCCTCAATTATCATATCTAGATTACATTCAAAAGTGTTATAGTTATGATAGTTGTGTGATCTTACCTCACTGGGTTCACCCATTGCCATAAAGCACATATTGGAAACCTCTATTTCTTCTTTAGTTTCATCTTCATCTCTCCAGGCTCCAAAATTTTGATTTTTTCTAGATGATCATCATCTCATTCTTAACAATTTTGTTTGAAATGTGCTGGTTTTCCACATTAGTAACAGAGATCATCATTTTTAGTAGAGCAATTATGTTTCCTTCTTGGGATATTTGTTGTCTCTATCTCATTATCAATCTTAATCCATGATTAATGAGGGTCATTCCTTCGCTATTAGCATCTTCCAAAATGTCCTCCTCTGTAGTCTGAGCATTGATGAAGGCTACTGGTTTCTTCTTTTCATCCATGTGAAACCTGTTGATATAATTTTTCTTATATGCAATAATGTTACCTCATAGGTTGTTGTATATAATGTATTGAAGATCTCCATACTGAATAATAGAAGCCTTGGTTTCACAAGACTTTGGGAGACTTTGGACCAACTTATGGACTTGTAGGCTATGTGGATAAATCATCCCCAGTGATTTCAATTCGCACACAATTTTGCTGTATATGGCAAAAATTGTTTCAATGTTCTCATTTTCATTGAACAGGGCAATAATTTTTTACTTACTTACTTTGGTGGTTCCATCGTAGGTCACCTCTAGTTTGTCCCACATTTCCATTGCGGTTTAACAGGTTGATATCTTTTATGTTATTCTCCACTAACTGTAAACAAAAGCAAACTAATAGCACATGTTACTTTGGATTACCTCCTAATGTTCTTTAGTGAAATCAAATCTTTCAAGGTCTTATAATTCTGAACTACTAGATTCCTTGTATTTGTCCTTTGACTTCTCTTTATGTCCCAAAATGGGCTTTGGACCCTTCCTGATGACAACCCAGGCTTTGAGGTCATTTGACTAAAAAAAAATTCTGAACTTGTTTTCCCAGTAAGAGTAATGTTTCCCATTAAATTATGGTAGTCTTGTGGCGTAGTGAACGTCATGGAGAAAAGCACCAGGAATTTGATAATTGGCCATCTGATCTTTGCTCACTTGCGGTTAAGCAATATAGTTGGTGAGACTTGCTATGATACCAATTGATATTCAAGAAGGGTTGAATTGAGATTTTCTTCTGTAAGTAGACTACTGCTTCCTCACAGTCGACGCTCCTACAAATCAGAATAATTCACAAACAGATTAAATTTTGAACAGTTATGTAAGTAAATAACAAAACATAATGTAATAACACAAAGATTTATCCAGGTTTGGAACACCAATGTGGGGAGTACGTCCAGTACCCTTGGGTTTTAAAGTTTGTTAGATCATTCAATGTTTGGCTTGAGTACAATGATAGAAAACAAGTTCTGAATACTTATTTTGCTCTTCAGATCTTGTGACAGCTTCAGTTGATGTAACAAAGTTAACTTGATCCTACTTTTTATATTGATTTCTTTTTAATGGTCAAGAATGTTAGAAGTTTTCTTAATTCTTACTTTCTTTACCATTGAGGGGTAAACAACAGGAAAAAGAATTAATAACTTAGACTTGAAGCTATCAACCCTTATCTAATTACTTGAGCCTAGTCTAGGGATATCTAATCCAATATCAGTGGTAAGGTTGAGTAAAGAAAATGCTCATAGATTACCATGTGTCTGAGTGATATTTATATAATAAGATTGACCATGCATTTAGGTAGACCCAACTTATTAATTTTGCATGTTCAGCATCAAAATAGATAACCACTTACTATGTTATGAAAACGTAAGGAACAAAATTCTAATTCATTCTCACTGTTTATTACAAAACAAAAATTCTCAATACTTATAACTTGTTACTTGATTTTACGAACTGTTATTTTTTATTAGAGCTCCATCTATGGGAAATAATTGATTAATATCTTAAACAACTGCATTGACCTAGATTCTAGTCATATTCTTTGTAGGATTGACCCACACCTTGGTTTAATTGAATATTTAATCAATTACCGTGTTATAATCCATTAGAAGATGTAATTTGAGTGAATCAAGGACCATTACAACAATGGGATACCTGCTATAGCAAAACTGGTGAAGTGATCTGAGTCCTATCATAATAGAGCTAGGAGCATTTCTACGTCTCACTATAGTGTGTTCTATTTCTCTATACTAGATCTAACATAGTGATAAAAGGTCTGTTGTATTAGATGACATGAGGTCTAAGGCCTGTTTAAGTCACTTGTTTTGAATTTAATATCATAAACTCCAGCACTTCATTCCAAAGCTCTGGAGATGTGATTTTCCTAAGGCTAGTATGGATTTTCATGTTGAGGTATATTATTCCATTAATCTCTTAACCTAGTCATCCATTAACATCATGGAACCATTAGGTAGAATTATGGGTTAGAATCCTAGGTTCATAGAAGTTATAGGAACCCTACAAAAACAATAATCATTTATAATTCTTATAGGTTTTAAATTTACACTTCCTAGGATGAATTTATTGTCTAATGACATAAATTGTGGTAATTGGGAACCTAAGTTTTATAAAAATGGGATTTTAGCATAAAACTACTTTAAATGGGGTCATTGGAATAAAAATTCCATGAATTGAGATAGTGTGAGTATTATGGAACTAGTTTATGGTTTATTGATCCTTGGATAATGTTATTGATCATGAATTAGGGTAGACTTAGTGGGTATAAATTCCCAAACCGTCCATTTGATAATTTAATGATTAATTACTCTTATAATTGTCAGTTATAGACTTTGAATATTCTGAGGCATTGCGGAAAGGTAAATCTCTTAAGATTTAGCTTGCTTTATTTGTGTTATTAGATTGAGGTGGCTACAATTTATTTGAAGTTAAACTTAATCTAGTATCTTGAATGTATTTGTATTGAAAAGTATTTTGGTTGGTCTTCAGACATAAATTGTGGTTGATTATTTGTTTGGCTTACTAATGCTTGCATGAACAATTTTGTAGCTATTAAAGTGTCATGAAATGATACTGCCCAGTAGTTGTAATACGGTGCTTAGAATTACAAGTAACTCCAAGCTAACGCATGGCTAGAAAAAACATTAAGAATATAGAAAATAATTAATAAAACACTTATGCAGAAGCTGAACTGAACCATATAAATAAATATTTAAAGGAATAAAATCATTAATAATAAATCACAGATCAAACGCTAATCATTTAACTGTAAGTCTAAAAACCCTCTAGTAAGATGAGTTTCTGGGACAAGCCTCCCGTTAACTCTAACTGTTTAAAAATGTGAAATGACAAAGACAAACTGAAATCAAATGTTTTCTCTGGCCCTTGCATGATGAGGAATCACCAAAATTCTTGCGACTAATTTGATATGAGATTGTACCAGGTGCAATATGAATGCCTAGCTTCAAGACATATTATACGACAATATAGAGCAAAATTGTATGGGATCAATACTTTGAATGTACTGTGTATGTGAGATAGGAAATAACTTATATAAGATTAACATGTCAATATGACATAGTAATGTGTTTCATAATAAACTAAATAACTAAATATTAGGTCAGGCACGAATCTGAAGTTGAACTGCAAATTGTGGACTGTGGGAGTTAGTAATAACTGTCATACCCCAATCTGAGCTTATCAGGTTCCCAACTATTACCCCAAATGGAAGCGTGTTTAGTAGCTTTCTAAGAGTATGAACACTGACTAACATGGATCCACTAAACTATTATCCAAAAGGACTAAGGTATCAAGCCAGGTCTGATGGGTGATCATTTAGAACCTATGTTGGCATCATAGTTTTTGGAGTTAGGGACCTCTATTAGAGGTATCAGACTAGCTTGTTTCTGAGCTTTCATTTCTATGTCCTATCAATGTTATGTACTGCTCCTAACTGAATGACACTAGTAGATAAAATACTTAATGCTAATAATAATAATCTGAAACTGAAATAAATATACTATCTAAAAGTAATCAAAACATATAAATTAGGAAATATATCATCCAAATGCATATGCATGATATCCTAGGTCATTATCTATTCATAACCCGACATCTCCGAAGAATACAACTATTATGTCAATATAGAAAACTCAAATAATTTACAGAATTCAATGACTTACATCCAACTATCATGTATTTTACAATGTGACCAGGGTTTGGGATCAAGGCCAATGAATAACATTGAAATTTATGCAAGAACTGGGATTATTAACACCATAGGGCTGAGATATTACTGAATTTGCTGACATCCATAACAATGAATTGTGAAATGGATATGGAGGAAAATTAAGATAACTATGGGACTCATTGGGTGAAATAAAACCCATTGATGAAATTTCACATACCAAGAGATGAGGACCTAGAAGAATTTATTTGAGTTGGATATCAGAAGAAGATGAATCCTAGCTCTTCCTTGGCAAAAAAGAATCACCTTTTTTCTCTTTTGAAACTAAATATCAGATTTTGTTCTACGTAATAAGAGCCTAGGGTGATATTAACCCCAATAATGACCCTTGAGATTCTAAAATAATGTAGTTTTGAAGTTAAAATAGTGCGAGAAAACTAATATGCCACTCAAAATTTAGTAACTAGAGATTATGGAGAGGGACATACGAGACTTTCCCATGATCATGGGACCATCCTATGATCATGGGTTGCACTTATGGTTGGGAGTTAGATGAGAGATATCTAAACATGATTAGACGAGCTTCGGTATGATCATAAGATCTACCTATGGTAGTATCTTCGTTCATAGGTTTTGTTAGCTGCATCAACAATATCTATGGGACTCATGATCGTGCTTGAGTATCGTAGTTTCAAAGCACAATCATGGTTCCCTCTAATGAAATAAGGGTTCACGTTGTAAACTTTCAAATATTGGATTTGTCTAGATCAGCTGAGAGCATTTTATGGTGGTACAATGTAACCACGATTAGTTTTTGTCACAAGGTATGGTATCTCACTGCAGAGTAGTGGTTTGCAATAAAGGCGATAACTAGTCACTCCAAAGTTAGACTAAGATAAAACTTGATGCATTGGTGAGATAATTCAAATATCCATCATTTGGTGGGCTTGGGAATCAAATATGCATCAAAATTTGGAAGTTATGCTCATTTGAAGTTGATCACTCCTTTAGGGATCAATTGGTGAGAAAAGTTTTTTGTTGGTTAAGGGATAGGGTTTTCTTGTAGCCTCTTCATATTTCCAAATACCTTATCATGCTATTAAATCTGGATGATTTACCCTGCATGTACTTGAAACATGGTTCTAGACTAGGCTAGGATTTACTAAGGCTTACAATTTCTCCCCTTGGGGTCATTAGACCCCAAATAACAATTGATTAAGTTGATAGGTTATGGGAAAAGAGCTACATTTCCCATATTTTCTTCACTACTTCTCCTAATATTATTAGAACCCTTTCACCCTATCTGTACCTACATTCATAGACTGAGTTTCTAAAAGATAAAGACTGACATAATACAGAGTCAGTAATAGAAATATTGGATGAGTTTGACTCAAGGACACATGCTATGCATGGGAATAACTAGGTGACATGAAAATTTGAGAATTAATCAATTAAGGGAAACTATTACATCAGCATGGGATTGATTTCGAAGTTAAAAGGTGGGGCTAGTTAGTCTATATGTATGCCTCTGCTTCCCAGGTTGCTCACTAAAAATGCCGATTCACAAAAGAACCTTTAACAATGTATCCTCTTTTTTCTTCAACCTACTAAACTTTCGGTCATGTATTATAATACGAACCTCTTCTTAAGAGAGACTATCTTTCTCACCTATTCTTTCAAAGTGAACAACGGATGCGGGATCCCTAATATACTTCTTTATGAAGGGAGCATGAGATACTTGGTGCACTACTGCTAAGTCAACCGGTAAATATAACTCATATAATACTTTTCCAATAAAACCTACAATCTCATAAGGTCTAATAAAATAGGGATAGAGCTTTCCTTGATTAGGAAACCTTTTTATCATTTTAATAGGTGAGAATTTTAAGTAGATAAAATCACCAAGGACAAACTCAAGCTCCCTAGTCCTTACATTTGTATAGAACTTCTGACGACTTTGCACTGTTCTAACCTATCTCTAATTAGATGAACTTTCACCATTGCCTCATAGACTGATTCTGGCCCTATAAATGTAGCTTCAACAATATTGAACCAACCAATAGAAGATCTACACCTTATTCCATAAATTAACTCAAATAGCGCGATCTGAATAGTAGAGTGATAGCTTTTATTATATGTTTTCGCCCAAGCACCCATGAGAGTGTATGTCATATCATCAAGTAATACAATGGCCTTAAAAAATGTCAAATTTTGATTTCTCAAACACTTGTGAGCAACTATCCAATACTAGTTTAACAATTTAGATTAAATTAATGCAATCGTAACCAAAAGATTTTTGAAAGTTTATAAGTAAAACTAAACTATAATAGTGTGGAACAGTAAAGACTTTGGACAATCAATGGATGAAAACACAAGGTTAAAGAACTATGAAAAATCATACCATGCTATTAAACTTTATTCATTAGATTACTTATATTGATTGTTGATTCGCAGGGTTTATCGTATGATCATGGTTTCCCAACCTATAACCTTCTATCGAACTGGACATTACTACAAAATCGTTGAGTGGGGATGTAATAATCATTTCGATGCATTAACATATTATCATACATGTTAACCAATCAAAGCTTCTAGGTATATCCCTATCCTAAATACTAATTCAAATTCTTTATTTTATAAAAGAATAAGAACCTTATGCTATTTATCCCCATGTTCTATCCTCTTATTCCCCCTATTGAGGCTCACAAAATGACAATATTTGTATTTTAAGGGTTGCAAATCCTAAAAATAGTAATAAAAAGGATAAATATTCAACCTAAGATTATAATCAATCCAAACAAACTCAATTAAAAGAATAAGTAAACATGTTCTTTGCCTTAACCTCGGAAAGGGGGCATTTATCCACTAATTGACATAATCATACTTGCAATAAAACAAAACATATTATTGTAATACCCCAAGCCTGGTGCTCAGAATGCTACACGGTGCTCATGAACCTGAAGGTCCATAAGCTAACCTATGACTGATATCTGTACCTGTACACTACATAATTTGACATAATAATATAGAAACATGCAATGAAATGCCATAAGGTCCAATACTGAATATGATCTGAATGATATAACATCTGTGTGGGGTAATAGAATACCCAAAACAAAACTAAACATACTGAAGTCTGAAACATGATAGTCTAGAAAGCCTCTAACTGACTGACTGTCAAAGTATGGAGTTGATGGGACATGTCCCCAACTAACTCCAACTAATAAACTGATTAATAAGATAATAAGGAAATAATCATGTCCTTGAAAAATAAGGACTCGCTTCTAACTTTGTCTGCAGATATCTGGAATCTACTATTGCTCTGGAGATCTTGTCTCTGAACCTATGGTATAAGACACCATAGCACAAATGCGCCTGTACTTTGAATGTATTGGCATGCATGTATGGTAGGTTAAATGCATGGGGTTCATATGCATAAACAATAATAATAACTGACTAACTATCATGAGCGTGAGAATACATGCATGAGACATAACAACTGACACTAATATTATGATAACATGATATACTAAATCAGAATATAACTGATAACATGAGTGACTGTATCTGAAAGTCCTGAATCTGATGAAACTATCTAAGTTTCATACTGTATCTGATTTTACTGTATCTGACATTCCTAAAATCTAAAAAACTATCTGAGTTCTATTACTGAGACTGATTGACTATATCTGACAGTCCTGATTCTATAACATAAAACTGTGGGAAGTAGTTATCTTACAGACATACCCCTAATAAGCCATTATGGTTGTGTTGGGGTCCAATCTATAACTCCAATTGGAAGGGTGTCAATGTTGTCCCACTGGTATGGATAATCTGTAAGTGACCCTCATTTGATAGTGTCCCCTATATGAGAACGGTGGGGAACTTATCTAAAAGTATCTATCTACTTCATCAACCATCATTGGATAGTGTCGAGTCTCAACCTATGTTGGCTATATAGTTCTGGAACGCAAGGATGACTTTAAATTATCATACCCTCATCTAATAATGTGTGTTCCTATCCTTGGGTTCAGTCAGTGCTAATTCATACTCCCATCTAAATAAACTTTAAACAAGATTTACTGAATAGAACATGGGCTGAGTTACTGAATTCCGTTGACTGAGGGAATACTATTGATTTCTGACAATTGACTAAGCTCTTGATATCATGGATATTTCCTAAGTCATCAAACTGTCTGAAGCCTAAGGATTCATGACTTGATTGAGTGTAATGTGGAAACATAACATTGGCTCTAGGCACACAGCTTATGTTTCGAGTACAAGTACCCCCAGGACTCGATGGAAGGAAACTAACCAAGCATAACTTACTTGAACATATACCTAACATCATAGTCCATACCACATTTATAGAAGCATTTCATCAAATATGTGATAGGAATAAACTTGTACATACATGGGGATTTCATGGTATCATGATATTTAGGCACTTTTCCTTCATGTAGGCATTTAATCAAACATATTGTAGGCATGGTACATGTAAATATCATTGTACAATAATTAAATATCATGGATCAATTCTAATTTCATCATTTAAGGGTTTAGTCATAGGTTTGCAAGAATTTATATCTATAATAATTTTACCCACATAGAATTTATCACCCAACATGGAGTAGAATTCAATTTCTCATTATCCAAACAAGAGCAACCCAATCACGAAATTCATAAGAAAATCTATAAAATTGAACTTAGAAAAGGGATTCTTGGGCTTCATGGATGAAAGAAGTCCATGAATGAATTCTATGCATATCTTAGTTCGTGATTTCGTGAGGATTGACGGTGAAACCTTCTTGAATTTGAATCCCCAATAGAAAACATAGCTTGTTTTGAGAAAAACTAGTATATTTTTGGTGAAGAATGGCTAAATCACATGTTATTGGGTTTAAATAGGGGTAGGATATTGACCCTTTTAACTCTTCGACGCATCTTGTAATTTCAGTAAAATTTTCCCGAACTGTGCCCGTGGAGCGATGCGGCGCTCTCATTCTGTATCACTGGAATTTGATACTTGGGAAAATGAGGGGTGGCGTGTTGTGGAGCCATCGCTTTAGCCCTTCCTCTGTGACCTAAAACTTTGGCGCGACGCGGGAAAAATCACACTGAGACATTGAAAAATGGATAATTCTGAATTTGAGCCCTGGCGCGATGCACCATAATCACGGACCCCTACTTGAATTTACCAAATGCCATTTCCTCTTGTGGCACGGTGTGCCACTGACTAATATCGTGTTGTTTTATGAAGGGAACTTGAAATAGTCGTAACTTCTGACCCAGTTATTAGATTTGGGTGAATCTTATATCGATGGAAAGCTTATTGAATTTCACACATAAAAAAAGTGAAAAATCTTAAAAATTCCTCATGAAATAATCATTATTCAATTTAGAATCAAATACTATATATTTTTGAGACGTAATTAGCTAGGAAAAAGTATAGGGTATTACAATATCTCCCCCTTGAGAACATTCGTCCTCGAATGAGAATGACTGAGAGGGGAGAAAAGACAACTGACGTGCATAATGAACATGAGTAACTGGAACATGATCTCATGACTAACATGACTGACAAGATGAACATAAAATACTGAACATGCATATCTAATGCATGTGTAACTGATTCATGAATGCATGACTGAGTGTTCTGAAGAACTAAGTTTCTCACAATGACAATGCATGTCTGATGCATAATTGCATAAATGAACTGATACATGAGTTCATGACTGAATATGAAATGGAACTTGATACCAAGCTTATAATGGGTACATGAGTATGAAACTAGATACCAAGTTTTTGATAAACACTGAACATGAAAATGAGTATGCTTAAGGAAAATTGTTACCTTGAACTTGATCTGAGTTGGTGGAGAAGAGGTGAGGATACTTGGTATGCATGTTTACTTCTACTAGATAAGTAGCTCCCTCGACGGACTGATTTTGCCAAAGAACCTTAATTAGAGGGAATTCTTTGTTCCTTAATCTATGAGTCTGATAGTCTAAGATTTTAAATTGGAATCTCTGCATAAGAGAGTGTGTTCTGATTATCAATGCTCTGAATAGGGAGTATAACTGATGGGTAAACTATGCACTTCTTGGGCAAAGAGACATGAAAGACTGGATGAATTGAGGCTAGATCTAAAGGTAATTCAAGTTGATAGGCTACCTTCCTGAAGCGACTGATAATCTTGTAGAAACCAACATATCGGGGACTAAGATTTCCTTTTTTGTCAAATCTCTTCACTTCCTTCATGGGAGAGATCTTTATATAGACAATATCACCAATCTCAAACTCAAGATCTTTTTTATGAACATCTGCATAAGACTTCTGTCGGCTCTAAGCAACCCGGAGACTTTCTCTAATCAACTAGAATTTTTCTAAGGCATCGAATACCAAGTTAAGACCTATGACTGAGGCCTCACTAACTTTGAACCAACCAATTGGAGATCTAAATCTCCTACCATAGAGATCCTTGAATAGAGCCATCTAAATACTGGAATGATAGTTATTGTTGTATGCAAACTCAATCAAAGATTAGTGGTCATCCCAACTTCCCTTGAAATCGATTGCACACGCCTTTAGCATATCTTCTAACATCTGAATGGTCCTTTCTACTTGACCATCTTTCTGAGGATGAAAGGCTATACTAAAATGAACTTGGGTACCAAGACCCTTTTGGAATGCTTTCCAGAAGTGAGAGGTGAACTGGGTACCTCTATCTGAGATAATAGATAACGGAGCACCGTGCTATCTGAACAAATTCGTAATATAGAGTTTGGCTTGATCCTCGGCTAAATAAGAGGTATGAACTGGAAGAAAATGAGCTAATTTGGTCATTCTATCTACAATGACCCAGACTGAATCATGCTGATGATGAGTATGAAGCAATCCCATAACGAAGTTTATGTTCACTTTTTCCCACTTCCAAGTAGGAATGGTGAACTCCTGCATGGACCCATTAGGCTTCTGATGCTTTATCTTAACCTGTTGACATGTAGAGCAGTTAGCCACAAATTCTACAACATATATCTTTATCCCACTCCACCAATAGACCTCCTGCAAGTCATGGTACATCGTTGTGGCCCATGGATGAATAGAGTAGCGCGCAACATGCACTTCTACAAGAATTCGCTACCTTAGGTCATCTATACTTGGAACACAAAGACGAACTTAAAAACAAAGGACACCATCTCCCCCTTGGGAGAAAACCTTTACTTTCTGATCCTGGAATGACTCTATAAACTTGACAAGGCTGGGATCTCTATCTTGCTTTTCTTTACCCTTGGAAACAAGAGATGATTTTGAACTACTCTGAATCCATATATCACCCTCTTTTGTATCGACTAAGCGAATGTCTAGTTTGGAAAGTTGATGGACTTCTTGAGCTAACTTCTTCTTACTGTCCTTAATAAGAGAAAAACTACCTATAGACAGTCTACTGAGAGCGTCGGCCACTACGTTGGCCTTCCCAGATGATAAATGACACTCATGTCATAATATTTTAAGAGCTCTAACTACCTTCTCTGATGAAGATTGAGATCTTTCTGAGAAAAGACATACTGAAGACTTTTATGATCAATAAACAATCTACATGAACAACATATAGATAATGCCTCCACATCTTCAAGGCAAAGATGACAGTTGCTAACTCAAGATCATGAGTAGGATAGTTCTTCTCATAGGGCTTAAGTTGTTAGGAGGTATAGGTTACGACTTTACCAAGATGCATAAGGACACAATCCAAACCTACTCTGGATGCATCACAATACACTACGAACCCATCTGGACCATCTGGAAGAGCTAAAACTGGAGCTAAGGTGAGTCAAGTCTTCAACTCCAGAAAACTCTTCTCGCAAGGATCTGAACACTAGAACATGACTTTCTTCTAAGTAAATCTATACATAGGGGATGAAATAGAAGAAAATACCTCAAAAAACCGTCGGTAATAGCCAGCCAAACCTAAGAAACTCCTGATATCTGATGGAGAGACAGGTCTGGGCTAGATTCTTATTTCTTTGGTCTTTTGAGGATCCACTCTAATGTCATCACCGAAAATGATATGACCAATGAATACTACTGACATTAGCCAAAATTTGCACTTATTGAATTTGGCAAATAGCTGATGATCTCTAAGAGTCCGAAGAAATATTTTGAGATGGTCTGAATGATCACGCTCACTGTGAGAATAAACCAGAATATTATCTATGAAGACTATGAAGAACATGTCCAAGTACTTCTTGATCACACGGTTTATCAAGTCTATAAAATCTATAGGGGCATTTGAAAGACCAAAGGACATAACTAAGAATTTAAAAAGACCATACCGAGTACAAGCTATTTTTGGAATGTCACATTATCTATCTCTAATCTGATGATAGTTGGATCTGAGGTTTATCTTAGAGAAATAACTGGCACCCTAAAGTTGATCAAACAAGTCATCGATTCTGGAAAAAGGATATCTGTTCTTGACCATAACCTTATTAAGTTGACGGTAGTCAACACACATACTAAGACAACTTTCTTTCTTGCGCATGAATACTACTGAAGCGCCCCACAAGGAAACGATGGGCCTGATGAATCCCTTTTCAAAGAGATCCTTGAATTATTCTTTCAGTTCTTTGAGTTTTGCTGGTGCCATTCTGTATGGAAGAATAGATATAGGTTGAGTATTTGGAAGAAGATCAATTCTGAAGTCTACTTCCATTTTGGGAGGAATACCTAGAAGATCTTTGGGAAAGACATTTGAATATTCACCTACAACAGGAACTGATTCAAGGCTGGGAGTTTCAGAACTAGTGTCCTTAACTCAAACAAGATGATAGACACATCCTTTAGATATCATTTTCGTGCTTGAAGGTAGGAAACAAGCTAACCTCTGAACGCTTAAGTACTACCCTTCCACTCAAGGACGGGTTCATTCGAAAACTAAAATAGGACTATTCCATTTCTGCAGTCGACTATGGGATAGCAGTAATAAAGCCAATCCATACCAAGAATGACACATAAATCAATCATCTCTAATTCAACTAAGTCTGCTATAGTAGCTTTTTAAAATATCATAACCGAGCAGTTCCTATATAACCGTCGGGCTATAATGGTTTTACCTACTGGGGTAGAGACTAAAAAAGGCTCTGCTAGGATTTTGGGACTGATTCTGAAATCGCCTACTATATAGGGAGTAACAAAACACAAAGTAGCTCCTGGATCTAGCAAAGCGTAAAAATGCACATGAAAGATCTGTAATGTACCAGTAACTACATCAGGAGAATTTTCCTTATCCAGTCGGGACTAAAGAGCATAGAGATAATTTGGGCATTACCCACAAGTAGCACTGGTGGTGGCACCCTATTCATTTAGGCGATCGAACTGAGCCGAGGAGCGAAGATGACTCTAATAACCTGACTAAGGGCAGTCTTTGAATCTCTGGCCTGGCTTTCCATAATCAAAACAGGTGGCCTGGATTTCCACAATCAAAACAAAATTGCTACCATCTCTGCAAGCACCTTTGTGGTTCTTACCACAAGTTTGACAAAGGGGATTCGTTTGGGCATTACTAACACTGCCCTGAGACCTAGAGCCTGGTGCTCTATCTCTGTTACCCTCCCTGAACTTAGGAACTAGAGTACTGGCTAAAGAAAGGGCTGGAACTAATGACTTAGGATGAAACTAGGAATGGTTTACTCCTTCTGATTTAGGCTAAGCTAAGTTGAAACAACCTGTCTTTGCTCTCTTATTCTGCTTTTTTCTCTGCTTAATCTTTTGCTCCTCTATCTGTTGAAAATGAATGATAAGCCTTGCTATAGACATGTCACTCTTTAGCATGGAAGATACGCACTCATTTACTATGCTATCATTTACCCTTGAAGCAAATTTACTCATCTTGGCTCTACCATCTACAACCACATGAGGCGCATATCTGGATAATTTAGTAAACATAAGAGAATACTCTTTCACAGTCATATTTCCCTGTTTGAGGTTGATAAATTCTAGCACCTTAGACTCTCTAAGCTCTTGCGGAAAGAATTTATCTAAGAAAATAGTGAAAAACTCCTCCCACTTTATTTGACCTGCATAATCTGACCTCTATGAGTTCCACTATTTGAACCAAGTATGAGCCACATCCTACAACTTCTATGCAGCTAGCTTAACACTCTCAACAGTAGTCACCCTCATGATGTCTGTCACTTCTCAACCTGATCAATAAATTCCTGAGGGTCCTCATCTACTTAGACCCAAGGAAGGATGGAGGATTCATTCGGGTGAAGTTCTAAATTCTATCTACCGCTAATTGGCCACTGGGTTGGCCAGAATGACAGCTGGCCATTTATTTTGAGTGGCAACTAATTAAGCAAGAGTAGTGAATGTAGCCCTGAACTACGCAAAAAAAATATCATCACCCAAAGGATCTTAGGCTGAGGGGCTGACTGATTTCTATTTCTTCTTTTTAGAGGCATGTTCTGTAGAAGAAAGGGAGAAACATATTAGACTGAGAGATTGACTTGAGATTATGCTCACTGGTATGACATGAATACTAAAAGAAGGGAAATTGTTCCTAAAACATCTTATACCCTCTTGCACATAAATATGGCATGCAACACACCCATGTACAAGACTCTACTAGATGCGGCTTTCAGACTTCCTAGGACTCTGTTGAACCTTAGGATATAATACCAAGTTTCTAACGCCTCGAGCTTGGAGCTCTTAACGCTACACGGTGCTCATGATCTCGAAGGACCACAAGCTAACTCATGACTGATATTTGTACTTGTACACTACATTATATGACAAAATAATGTAGAAACATGCACTGAAAGAACATAAGATTCAATAATGAACATGATCTGAATGATATAACATTTGTGTAGGGTAATAGAATACCCAAAACAAAACTGAACATACTGAAGCCTGAAACATGATAGTCTAGAAAGCCTCTAACTAACTGAACAGTCTGAGTAAGGAGTTGATGGGAATTATCCCCAACTAACTTCACCTAATAAACTGATTAATCAGATAATAGGGAAATAATCATGTCCTTAAAAGATAATGACTCACTTCTAACTCTGTCTATGGATATCTGGAATCTACTGTTGCTCTGGAGTTCGTGTCTCTGAACCTATGGTATAAGACTCCATAGAGCAAATGCGCCTATACTTTGAATATACTGGTATGCATGTGAGGTAGGCTGAATGCATGGGGTTCATATGTATGAAAAATAATAATAACTGACTAATTATCATGAGCATAAGAATAGATGTATGAGACATAACAACTGACACTAATAGTGTGATAACATGATTACTAAATATTGATATAACCGATAATATAAGTGACTATATTTGACAGTCCTGAATCTGATGGAACTATCTGAGTTCCATACTATATCTGAGTTGACTGTATTTGACAGTCCTAAAATTTGAAGAACTATCTAAGTTCTATTACTGAGACTGATTGACTATATCTGACAGTTCTAATTTTGAAACATAAAATTGTGGGAAGTAGTTATCTTACCAAAATACCCCTAATATGCCATTATGGCTGAGTTGGGTCCAATTTTTAACCCTAATGAAAGGGTGTCAATATTGCACCACTGGTAAGGAAAAGCTATGGGTGACCCTAATCTAATATTATCCCCTATACGAGAAAGGTGGGGCCCTTATCTAATAGTGCTTATCCACCTCATCAACCCTCATCAGACAGTGTTGATGTCTCAACCTATGCTGGCTACATAGTTTTGGAATGCAAGGATGACTTCTTAGAATCACACCCTCATCTGATAGTGTGTTTTCCCATCCTTGGGTTCACTCGGTGGTAATTCTTCCTCCCATCTGAATAGACTCTGAACATGATTTACTAAACTAAACATGGGCTAAGTTACTGAATTGCGTTAACTTAGGGAATACTACTGATTTCTGACAATTGACTGAGTTTATGAGATTATGGAGATTTCCTGAGTCATAAGACTGTTTAAAGTCTAAAGATTCTTAGCTTTACTGAGAGTAACATGGAAACATGACATTGACTCTATGCACACAGCTAATATTTCAGGTACAAGTACCCCCTGGACTCGATGGAAGGAAACTAACCAACCATAACTTACTTTAACATATAACTAAAACCATAGTCCATACCATATTTATAGAAGCATTTCATCAAACGTGTGATAGGCATAAACTTGTACATACATAGGGATTTCATGGTATCATGCTATTAGGCACTTTTCCTTCATCTAGGCATTTAATCAAACATATTGTAGGCATGGAACATGTAAACATCATTGTAAAATAATTAAACATCATGGATCAATTCTAATTTCATCATTCAAGGGTTTAGTCATAGGTTTGCATGAATCTAAATTTATAATAATTTAATCCACATAGTATTTATCACCCCACATGGAGTATAAGTCAATTTCTCATTATCCACATGAAAAAGAGCAGCCCAATCATAAAATTCATAAGAAAATCCATAAACTTGAATTTTTAAAAGATATTCTTGGGCTTCATGGATGGAAGGAGTCCATGAATGAACACTATGCATACCTTAGTTCATGATTTCATGAGGATTCAAGGTGAAACCTTCTTGAATTTGAATCCTCAATTGAAACCCTAGTTTGTTCTTGAGAAACACTAGTATATTTTTGGTGAAGAATGGCTAAATCATGTGTTATTTGGTTTAAATAGGGGTAGAAAATTGACCTTTTTAATCCATGGACGCGTCTTGTAATTTCAGTAAAATTTTCCCAAATTGGGCCCCTGGCGCGACATGGTTCTATCGCACCGTGTCACTAGAATTTGACAATTGGGAAACTAAGGGATGGCGCAATGTGGAGCCATCATGTTTCCCCTTCCTTTGTGACATGAAAATTTGGCACCATATGGGAAAAATCACGCTGACACACTGGAAAATGGATAATTTTGAATTTGGGCCCTGGCGCAATGCGCCATAATAGCGAACCCCTACTGGAATTTGTCAAATGCCATTTCCTCTTGTGGCGCGGCGTGACACTGACTAATATGGCACTATTTTATGATGGGAACTTGAAATAGTCATAACTTCTGACCCAGTTATTGGATTTGGGTAAATCTTATATCGATGGAAAAATTATTGAATTTCCCAAATGAAAAAAATGAAAATCTTGAAATTTCCTCATGGAATAATCATCATTCAATATAGAAGTTAATACTAGACATTATTGAGATGAAATTAACTAGGAAAAAAGTATGGGGTATTACAATTATAATACATAAACAACCTAAAGTGAGGAAAAAAAATCCTTTTTGAAGTGTTTAGCATCCCCTCTCCAAGCTTTTAAAACATCTAAAGTAAATAACAATGTGTACAAGTGTTGTATTTATAAACTCCGTGGAGCGTTGGTTAGTAATATTGAATAAGGTATGTGGGACCATTCATTATAACCTATGCTAAGGGGTGATGATAATTGCTTACTCCCCTTCAATAAGGGGTGCGTCATCCCTTTATCGCAAGGGCACACTGGAAAATGCATTTTGACATCAAAAATTTGTCTTGTGCATTTGTCTTCCATCCCAAGCCTTTTGGTGTTTTTTCCACTTGATATACATCTTGTATATACTCAATATATCATCACAATCAAATCACAAAGCATACTATAGAAACAAAAACCACGGGTTAGAGCTCAAGAAAACACAATATCATGAATGGTGAACTAGAAACTCAAGCTAACACCTATTGTCGTACATTAAATCTTTAGACTAGTCTTTTGACTCTTGGATTGATCTAATTACACTTTGAAAATTATAAACAAGTTTTACACACATAATTCTACAATTATACTTTAGGAATCACTATACACATTAGAATCCATCGCTATCAACAAGACAAATACCTAACTCAAACTAGTAACACTAGTTATCTCATTTGAACTCTGAGTGACCAAATTAAGTACAAACTTGTTTGAAATACACAATAAAAATTGTTATAACATAATTAAAAACTTATATCCTAAATTATATCACCATTAACACATTAATCACACAATTTTACCACAAAATAATGCTAAATATGCAAGGATAACAACACTAAAGTGCATAAAACCACCTGAGTTCACCACCCTACACTTAAATCCTTGTTCATACTTGAACAACTCTTTACTCTAATCTTCATAAGTTGAGGAAACTCTACACTTATAGTACAAGATAGTACTATAATGACTACATAGAGTGCATGTTTCTACACTAAGCATGTTACATGCGCAATTGAAAGTTCTAGAATACTACTGAAAAATATCCTAGCCTCAAGAATTGACTCACCTTGTTGGAAAAAATATACATATTGTTCAATAAAACATATCATATATTTTAGCCAAGTATCATCAAACATGTTCCCTCAAAACAGAGAGTTACCCATAATCACTCGCAAAAAAATAATTTATATCATGATAGGTATAGGAATCCAAGTACGCTCGTTATCTTAAGGAATTCACAAGTCACACAAGATCAACCTTTGATTTTCCCTTAGTGTATTATTCAAATAATATTAGAATATTAAAGCTTCGAATCAAATAGGTCTTTAAGGATTGTAATGTAAGCTAAGGGACGGGTAGGAACTTTTCTGGCCAGTAATAGTGACTATCTTCCCTAACTGCTTTAACACATTACACCTATTATTTAATCCACCTCTAACAACCACATTACACAACTTTTGTTAACCCCTATCTTTTTTTGCCCCCTCTTATTAAGCTTAATCATATACACTATGGTGAGAGTGTTGTCTATACGCAAATTATTTAATCTAAAAAAATCTATTTTCTCTATACATAACAGAGCTCCCAACCATAACACATAATAATTTTACACACCATTAACTATCATTTTGGTGGTTCAATTTCATATTTCTCCAAATTATTCAAACTTCTTACTCAATTAATTTGAACAAAAGCGCGTAGGAGCTTTGGATTAAATTAAAGTCAACCAAAGAAGGGATTAGGCTACATATGAGGCTGCCAAAGAATAAGCGCTCAATGGGGTTAACTAGGATTATGCATAAGGGTAGGTCAAAAGAAGGTATAAACATGACTATCAAAGAAATGCCTATATCATCTCCTGAACCTATTCTGTTTATTTTGATTTTCACCACATCAAGCATGTTCTAGAATAAAATACAACAAGGAATATACAAATAACTCACACGCAGATGGCACATGCTTAACTCAAGCAGTATCATCACAGACTCTTAACCAAAAAATCATATGAATTCAATCATTAAGCCAACAAGTATAAGAGTCATAATCATGAGCCTAGGAGTCTCAAAGTAGTAATTCACACTATCAACATGCTTTTAAAACCTAAACACTTACATTATGTAATCAAAGATAGCACCAAAAAGAACATCCCACTTATTCCTAACATAATTTTTTAAAAAAATTTCTTCTAAAATTGGAATTTCTCTATCCCATACTTAAAAATCTGCTTTATCTGATAATTATATTTAAAAGTAGGGATAGAAATACTCCCTAAGGACTTTAGGCCTAGATAGTTGCATTTTTTTACATCAAGGGGGCACTTATTCTTCGCCAGGCTCCATAACTCAGGATTTCCATTACACAGACTTTTCATCAACTTGTGACTCAAAAAAAAAAAATTTGTGAAGTAAAAAATACAATACCAAAAATAAATCATACCTTAACTTGTTTTGTCTCCCAAGTGGTGTTTGATTTAGTGTCGCAACACGACCCAATTTATAAATTATTTATTCTCCTTCATTCACTTTCTCTTACTTGGAGGCTATCTTCTTATTCATTTTTAACCTCTTGAATATGAAATCTCAAGGTAAACATCTTTCTTAACAATAGCCTTTTTAGGCTTATTAATCTATATCATTTTGGGCTGAGGTGATTGTGTCTTGGGAAGCACAATGAGAAAGTTTGAAGAGGTCTTTTGTTGACTAAACTCCACTACCCCATACTTATCTCCATCAATTATTGTAATCATGCATAAATCTTTGTAATTTATAGTGTTTTAAGCAATTTATACATATTAAAAACTACCTCTTCATCATCCAACCTTATTGTAAGCATGCCCTCTTTCACATATATCAATACTTCTCCCATCTCGAAGAATAGACATCCCAAGATGACTGACATTTTTTTATCAACCTAAAAATTAAAATAATAAAATCAGCAGTAATAATAAAATTATAACCCATGATAAGAACATCATCTATGATTTGTTTGGGATGGGCTAGGGTCTAGTCATCCAATTAGAGTATCATAGAGATCAGACTCTACTTCGCAAAGCCCAAAGTGTTGAACAATGAGAGAGGCATCAAGTTGATGTTTTCATGTAATCACTAAGTGCATAGACTACCTGACTTCTGGATATTTGAATGGGGGAGTAAAAATCCCAGGATCTTTTAGCTTTTTAGGCATCTTCTGCATCACCAAAGAACTATACTCTTCGGTGAGTGCTACTATCTCAACATCCTGTAGCTTAACTTTTTTGGTGACCACACCCTTCAAGTACTTAGCATACTTAGGCATTCCCTGCCAAACATCTAAAAGTGGAATATTAATGTGAAGATCTCTAAATGTTTCAACGAACTTCTTAAAGTACTCTTCCTTTTTTGTCTTTTTGAGCCTGTATGGGAAAGGTGTTGGTGGTTTCTGCTTCTCTTGTTCAGCAACTTTAGCTTTTGAGTACTTAGACTTTCTCGAATATGCAACAACTTTGTCATCTACCTACTTAGTAGCTATCTCTGCATCTACCTTCTTAGTTGTCTTTGGAGTTTCTTCATTGTGATATTTACCACTTCTCAAAGTGATTATGATTACTTGTTTGGGAGGTTCAGTGTTACTTGGGAAACTACCTTGAAACCTGACATTTTGTGCCTGCATAATCTGACTAATTTTCACCTTCAAGTTCTTTGTATCCACTTGCTAGCTCTTTATGTCTACTTGCTGGCTCTTTATATCCACTGTTGATTGTGGTTGAGCAGTTAAATTTTGTTTTAGTATCTCTTCCATATTGCTAGTGGCTTGATTCTCATGAACCTACTTCTACTAAAACTGTTGTTAGTGGTTGTTCCCTAATGTATTTGGTGCCTGAGTCTACAGCTTTAGACTGTAGGCGTTCCCATAATTCATCCTTTGATAATTTTGTATGAACATCACTAACTCAAGATTTGTAGCACACATAGTAGAAGAATGGCCACTGTTGCCATAAATATCACACCAAGTACTCATCTACTAAATTACATTAACTATTATTGCATGTTGTGTAACTCCCAATTTCATATTACTGAACTACGTAGTTAACTAATTCTGTAGTGCAACAATCTAAGCAAATATAAAAGTAAATTGGTCCACCTCCAACACACCTACAACCTTTTTTGTAGCTCTTATTGATTCTGAATGACACACTTGTTTTTCTTATGGAATCTAGTTCAACAAGGTATATAGATCATCATACGTTAATTCCAAAGCTTAACCACCTGCAGCTAAATCTAGCAAAATTTTGTGCTGTGATCTAGTGCCTTGACAAAAGTGTGAGCTAGTACCTTATTGGACTATTGATGACATAGAAATTCCTAAAAAAAGAGCTTTAAAACTCTCTCGTTTATGATATAAGTTTTCATCTGGCTTTTGTTTGAAGCACACAATCTCTCTGTGCAGTCTCCCAATCATGCCATATAGAAAGAATCGAATGTGAAATTTTTGAGGTAAGTCATCCCAGGTTGTGATTAAACTTATTGGCTCAGTGTTCAACTATTTCTTTGCTTCCCCTAATAGTGAAAAGGAGAATAGTATCAGCCTAAGATAATCAGTTGACACACCCGCAGGGATAAATGCGTCACTAATCTCTAGAAAGTTTCGCAGGTGGACTTGTGGATCTTCATATGAAAGCCACATAATGAGTCCACTACTGATCAAAAGGTACACCATGTTTTCCTTCAGCTCAAAGTTACCTCCAGCAGCCGGTTTCTGAAATGGGAGGTCAAATTTGTCAAAAGTGGTATTTCCACTTCACGAACTATTCTACGGGCTGGTTGATCTTCAATAATGAGAGCAGAATGATCTTGTTCCTCTTAAATTTATAGGATATGGTAGAGAAGGACTGCTTCTCTCCTCAATAAGTAAAAATATTGCTCGGGTTCGGTGCTTGGTTCAACCAATTCCCTATCCCCTAACAGCGTACTAGTCTTAAAACTTGTTTCCTACAAATTCAATACCAAGACCAAGTGTAAAGCACCAAAGAAATCTTAAAAGTAAAACTACAATAAAATTATTTCCATTTTACAAGTCCCCGGTAACGGTGCTAAAAAGTTAATTGCACCCAAGCACACACGCAAGTATACATGGTCTCACCAAGTAATACATTGTCCTTAAAAAAAGGTGAATATTCATCCCTCAAATACTTGTGTTAAGCAACAATAAAATTCTAGTTTAAAAATTGAGACAAAATTAATGAAATCGTAAACAGGAGAGTTTAGAAAGTTTACAATTAAAAGTAAACTAAAATAGTGCAAAAAAGTAAGGACTTTGGACAATCAATGTATGAAAACCCAGGGTTAAAGCACTATGAATAATCATACTACTATAATACCCCATACTTTTCTATGTCCTGTTTAGCTCTTAGAATGTCAAGGGTCAACTTTAAAAATAAATAAATCTTGATACAAGTAGAATTTTGCATCTCTAGACCCACCAAACTATAGATAATTGAATTTGCTTTCCAACGATACCAATTCTTCCTTAATCTGATACTCGGTTGAGAAGTTATGGTGATTTTAGTGAAAAAAAAATAGAGAATCGTGATAGAACTCGTCATGGTGAGATGAAGAATCGTAATTGTCCGAATTCCAGTAAAGCACCATAACATACTAGTGTCGCGGTAAAATCTAAATTTCCACTCGTCCTTTTCCAGTAGCTCAATATGATTTGCCTATATTTCTCAAAAAAGCAGACACCATATCACGATGGAGTGCAAAATGGCAGTCATCCTTTTCTAGTGATGCAACGCGATTACGCTATGTCACGCCAGAGGCCAAAATGGCACTCTTCCCTTTTCCAGTAAGCCACCGCAATTGTGGCACATTGCTGTGAGGCCTAAAATCAGGATTTCCAATTCCAAACTAACTCTTACAAAGGGCAACCTAATCATTTTCCAAGCCCCCAAATCATGTAAAACTCAATATTTATCCTATTCTAAGCATTATATTCTCACTTTTCATTAAATTACTTTCTAAGAAACCCTAGAACCTCAAACCTTAAACTCTAAGAAATCCAAATTTCACCATTCTTTTGTCCAAGATAACTCAAAATTCAAGATTCCCAATTTAAGATCTTCAAAAATCAATCCTCAATAGCACAAATATCAACTCAAAGTTCAAGTTTCTTCATCTATTCATCTATTAAGGTATGTGGGGTTTTTTAACAAGGATAATTATTTCATACTTATGGCCAAAATTAGTTTTAAAAGTGCAATTTTATATGAAATTTCTATGAATTTTTAGTTTAGGGTTTATACCCACTTATAACTATTGGAAGATTATCAGATTTTGAGAGATTTACATGTTGAATTGCATGACTCCTCGCACATTTTTATGTGTATTGTAGTAATTTCTAGGTTTAGAATTGAATTACAAATATTTTTAGTATCAAGCATGAACTTTATGATGATTTGACAAGAATTTAATACATGGTTTGTTATGCCTTATTTGAACATTGATATTTCAAGAATGACAATGCTTTAAGCATCCTATGATTGGTTATTTTAAGATTTTTATGAAGATTTGATATTTCAATAAGATATGGGATATACTTTACAGTTTTATTATAGTTTATAGAAAATAAACTAACTTTGCTTTCACTTTGAAACAGGTAGATGCATAATTGATTTTCAATACAAAACTTTATGCTAGTTTTAAAAGTGGATTTCCAATAGAATGAACACACATATTAAAGGTAATAGTATTTAGCACCGAGATGGGATATTCTCATGACCCTGAAGTACGAGCCAATGTAGGTTTAGATTATCATATTATTCCCATTTTTATATGGATGACAGTTATAAATGTGATAACTTAGATTAGATTATACTCCGTGGTAAGAGTATGACACCTCTCCCCAACATAATATTTTCCCATAAGAAAACTAGGCGTTTGATACTATGATTGCTCACATAATGTATTTCGGTTAGAAGAACCTCCATAAATCCTAATAGAAAAATCTACAGAATAAAATAATAGAACTGCTTTTTGAAACTATGTGTAGAGGGTCATAGTTTTCATTTTTCAGTTTACAGTTACAAAAGTGAGTCCTTTCTACACTTAGACAACATGATTTCAAGATAGATACAAGTACAACTTTTAGAACTAATTATTATGACTCACTAGATTTATATAGTATGCTTTATCACTCATGATCATGAATCTTGGTTTTCAATTATTCAACCTATTGTAAGTCATCTACCCTTAGCATGCATTCTTTTAAAAATTTACACTGATGTTGAGATATTGTTTTACTTATGCATTCACCCCCATATACTTAGTACATTCTAGAAGTACGGATCCACATATACGTCTATGTGCTACATGTCTCATAATGTAGGTTCAGGTGCTCAGTTTCAACAGTGTGAGTTATTTCAAGCATCTCCATCTACATCCCTATAGTTGGTGAGTCCTTATAGTTTGGGGAACTAGTCATTCAAATTTTCTAGTTTATTAGAGAATTTGATTCAGGATTTTCATCTAGTTCGAGTTAGCTGGGGACTTGTCCCAGTTTCTCTCTAGTTAGAATAGTAAAGGCTTGTTAGACTACTAGACATAGTTTAGATTTTTCGTATTTCTTTACCAAACTTTGAGTCTAATATTTTCAGACATTATGTTTAGATAATTTCAACTTAAATCAAATAGACTTCCACATTGATATTATGTTCATATTTCTCTATTTATGAGTATCCAAATTTAGTAGAAGGCTTAGACAGTTAGTTTTAGGCTACTCATAGTCTTGAGCACTATGTGACATCTCGGGACCTATTTTTGGGGGGTTACAAACTTGGTATTAGAGCCAGATTATAAGAGTCCTAGGGAGTCAGACAAGCCGCTTTATGTAGAGTCTTGATCATGGATAGTAAGCCCGCAATGTTCATGAGCTAGAGGCTATAGGACATTTTTAGGAAATCATTTCATTATTTAATGATATATTATGCTTATAGTGTCTTTATATACTTTTAACTCATCCTCTTACTTGACAGTTGAATATGCCTCCTTATCGAGCTAATGCATGATGAAATGATAACTAGCCACCCCAGCCTGCTGACCCTCTGAATGAGAATGTATCCCATGCTGAATTTTGGGCTGCCTTTCAGGCGTTAGCCCAAACTGTGAATTCTAATGTTTAGGTCAACCATCAGGATGCAGTACCACTTCCTCAGAATGGGGATTTAGCTGTAGCCCGAATTTTCAACTTTATGAGAATGAATCCGCCTGAGTTCATTAGGTCAAAAGTAGTTGAGGACCCACAACTTTACTTAGATGAGTAAGGGCAACCAGATTATACGTGTTACTAAAGAGGAGAGTGTTGAGTTGGCAACCTATAAGCTGAAGGATGTGGTGTATGATTGAGTGGTTAGGTGGAAGAATGGTAGAGGTGAGAATGCAACTCCTATAAGTTGGCAGGTGTTTCAGGATGGATTTTTAGATAGGTTCTTTCCACGTGAAATGAGAGAAGCTAAGGTAAAGGAGTTTTTGAACTGGAGGCAAGGTTCAATGATAGTGAAAGAGTACTTCCTTAAGTTCAACAAGTTGTCTAAGTATGCCCCTGATACGATAATTGACACTAGGGCGAGTAAGAGCAAGTTTACTATGAGAGTATCTAGTTTGGTAGTCAAGGAGTGTAGGACTGCCATTCTTTTAGGGACATGGATCTTGCTAAGTTAATGATTTTGATAATTTATGCCCAGCAAATTGAGGCAGAAAATTTAAAGGGAAGAGAGAGGGGAAATAAGAATGGTAGAACTAGGCAGTTTGAGTATGCCCAGGCAAATTTTGGAGGGGGAAATCGTTTGTAGTTTTAGAATCATTCATCTATGCCAATGTCATATTTATGCAATGCTCCTATACCCAAAGCTAGACAGGAGCTGTAGGGTAAGACTTCTATGTCTAGATCTACGAATAATGTATGTGGAAAGAACAGTTATCCTCCATGTCCTAAATGTGGTAAGAATTATCTTGTTGAGTATTTGTTGGGACAGAAAGGTTGTTGTGGTTGTGGTAAATTGGGACATGGAATCAAAGAGTGTCCTCATGCTAGGCAGGAAAACAAGGATGTTTGTCCCCAGGCTCAGGATACTAGCGCACCAGCTCCTCTGTGTCACACAGTCCCTCCTCATGACACATCACGCAGTATCTATGGCATTCAGCTCTAGAATTGGTTTTATCCTTTACCATTGCATCAAGAGCAGGAGGGTTAACTAGTTGTTATCAGTAGTATGCTTCGTATCTTTCACCTTGATGTTTATGTGTTATTATACCCTGGGTCAAATTTCTCTTATGTGACCCCACTAGTTGCAGTAAATTTTTAAATAGGTCCTAAAAAGATCCTTGAGCCCTTCTTAGTTTCTACCCCCGTAGATGAGTCAGTTACTACCAAACAGATCTATAGAAAGTGTCCTATCACTGTCCTTTATAAAATCATGTTAGCAGATTTAATAGAGTTAGATATGGTCGACTTTGACTTTATTCTTGGTATGGATTGGCTCCATTCCTATTATGCATCCATAGACCGTTGCACCTAAGTGGTGAAGTTTCAGTTTCCAAATGAGCCAGACTTTGAGTGGGAAGATAATTTAGTGCCTCCAAAGAGTCATTTCATATCCTATATTAAAGCCAGAAAGTTAATATCAAAAGGGTGTATCTATTATCTAGTTTGAGTCAAAGACATTAAGTCTTAGACTCCAACAGTTCCGTCAGTTCATGTAGTTAATGAGTTTTTTCCCAAAGATTTGTTTGGGGTACCTCTTAATAGGGAAATAGAATTCAATATTGACCTTATTCAAAATACTCAATCCATCTTGTTTCCTCCTTATCATATGGCTCTAACCAAGCTTAAAGAGTTAAAAGAGTAGCTTAAAGACCTCTTAGATAAAGGTTTCATAAGGCCTAGTATCTCTCTATGGGGCGCTCCAGGCCTATGCATGCGAAAGAAAGATAGTTCTTTGTGAATGTTCATTTACTGTCATCAACTGAATAAAGTCATAGTAAAAAACAAATATCCCTTTCTTAGGATTGATGACTTATTCGACGAACTCTAAGGTACAAGTTACTTCTCTAAGATATAACTTAGATCCGACTATCATTAGCTTAGAGTAAGGTAATATGATATTTCAAAAATAACTTTTAAAACTTGGTACAGTCAGTTTGAGTTTCTAGTCATGTTATTTGGTTGTACCAATTCCCCAACAACCTTCATAGACTTGATGAACAGAGCGTTCAAATAATATTTGGATATGTTTGTCATAGTCTTTATTGATGATATTCTTGTCTATCCTAATAGTGAGGATGACCATTCAGACTACTTAAAATTGTGTTGCAAACTCTTAGAGATCATTTGTTGTTCGTCAAATTCAGCGAATGAGAATTTTGGTTAAGGTCAGTATTTTCCTTGGTCATATTGTTTCTAGTGATAGCATTGGAGTTGATCCCCAAAAGACTGAAGCAGTAAGAAACTGCCCTAGACCTATCTCTCCATCAAATATTTATAGTTTTTCCGGTTTAGCTGGCTATTATAGATATTTTTGAGGGTTTTTCTATTTCATCCCCTATGTATAGATTAACTTAGAAAAAAGTTAAGTTTCAAGAGTTAGATTCCTATGAGAAAAGATTTCAGGAGTTGAAGATTTAACTCACTTCAGCCCTAATTTTAGTGATACCTTATGGTAAAAATGGGTTTTGGTCTATTATGATGCCTCTAGAATCGGTCTGGGTTGTGTTTTGATGCATAGAGGTAAGGTTATAGCCTATGCCTCTAGACAGCTTAAGCCTCATGAAAAGAACTACTATGCACATAACCTTGAGCTAGCAGTTGTGGTGTTTGCATTGAAAATTTGGAGGCACTATCTTTATAGGGTGCATGTTGATGTGTTTACGAACCACAAACTTTGCAGTATGTGTTTACTTAGAGTGAGCTAAATCTTCATCAGAAAAGGTGGTTAGAATTATTGAAGGATTATTATATTAGTGTGTTGTATTATCTGGAAAAGGACAATGTAGTGGTAGACTCTTTTAGTAGATTTTCTATGGGCAGTGTTACTCATATGGAGAATAATAAGAGATAGTTAGTTTAGGAAGTTCACCGGTTAGGTAGATTAGATGTGAGGTTGGTTGACTCAGCTGAAGGAAATATTTGGGTTTAGAGTAGTTCAAAATCTTCTCTAATTTCTAAAGTAAAAGAGAAGAAAGATAAGGATCCTAGTTTGGTCAAACTGGAGGGGTCAATTAAAAACCAAAAGGTAGAGGTTTTCTCCCAAGGGAAAGATGGTGTGTTGAGATACCAGGGTAGATTATGTGTGCCATGTGTTGATGATTTGAGGCAATGAATTATGGCAGAATTCCATGGTTCGCATTATTCCATTCATCCAGGAGACACCAAGATGTACCGCGATCTGCAGGAAATCTATTGGTGGAGTGGTATGAAAAAAGATACCACAGAATTTGTATCCAAGTATGCGACTAGTCAATAGGTTAAGGTAGAACACCGAAGACATGGTGGTACTTTGCAAGAGTTCTATTTTCCCACTTGTAAGTGGGATGAGGTAAATATGGACTTTGTGACTAGATTACCCCATTCATGTCATCAGCATGATTCGACTGGGTTATTTTATACAGATTAACTAAATCAACCAATTTATTGCCAGTTCACACATCCAGCTCAACTAAAGATTATAATATATTGTATATCATTGGGTTTTTTTAGATTGCATGGAGTTCCCTTATCCATCATCTCAAATCGGGGTACTCAGTTTACCTCTCAGTTTTGGAAAGCCTTTCAGAAGGGTCTTGTTACCCAAGTTCATCTTAGTTCAGCTTTTCATCTGCAGACAGATGGTCAAGAAAAGAGGACCATTAAGACCTTAGGGGATATATTGACGGAATTTGTTCTTGATGTCAAAGGTAGTTGGGATGACCACTTATCTTTGATCAAGTTTTCCTACAATAATAGTTACCATTCCAGTATTCAGATGGCCCTGTTTGAGGTGCTTTATGGGAGGAGATGTAGATCACTGGTTGATTGGTTTGGATTGGGTGGAGATACTTTGATTGCACTAGATATGGTGTTTGAAGCCATGTAGAAAGTTTATTTTATTCGAGAGAGATTGAAAGCAACTCCGAGTCATCAGAAATCTTATGCAGATATAAGAAGAAGAGATCTTGAGTTTAAATTAGATGATCTTGTGTATTTGAAGGTTTCACCCATAATGGGGTGAAGATATTTTGAAAAAAGAGGAAGCTTAGTCCCAGGTATGTTGGTCTCTATAGGATTTTGAGTCGTGTAGTAAGGGTAGCGTATAAGCTTAAGCTACCTGCAGACTTGTCAGCGGTTCACCCATTGTTCCATGTGTCCTTATTGAAGAAATGCATGGATGATTCAGCCGTTATAATCACTCTAAAAAGAACAGATATTTAGAATAGCCTTTCATACGAAGAAGTTCAAGTAGATATTCTTGATCATCAGACCCGTAGACTAAGGAACAAAAAACTTCCCTTGGTCAAAGTGCTGTGGAAAAATTAGTCGGTTAAGGGTGCTTCTAGTGAAGCAGAAGTAGACGTACATACCAAGTATCCTCACCTCTTCTCCACAAAATCTTATTCATCCTGAGGTAACAGTCTCCCTTAATTCAATATTTTTCCTGTCTCAAATTCAGTCATATAATTATCTTCATGTAAATTCATGCATTCGCAGATTATTCCAGTCTCTTAGTACGAGTTAGATTCAATCATGTAGTTTTGTTTCAGTTGTACATGCTAGCATACAACCTCAGTCCCCCAGAATCTTCAGTTTAATTAGTCTAATTCAAGGAAGAATGTTCACAAGAGGGAGATATTGTAACTCCTGTTTAGCTCCTAGAATTTAAAGGGTCAACTTTAAAAATAAATAACATTTGATAAGAGTAGAATTTTCCATATCTAGACCCACCAAACTGTAGATAATTGAATAAGCTTTCCAAGGATACCAATTTAGCCTTTATCAGATACTTGGTTGAGAAGTTATGTCACTTTTAGTGTAAAATAGTAGATCATAGCGATAGGACCGCATTGTGGTGAGGTGCAGAATTGCAATTATCCGAATTCCAGTGAAGAACTGTGATTATCCCTCTTCGCGGTGAAGTCCAAATTCCCACTCATCTTTTTCCGGTAGCTTAACCCAGTTTTCCTATTTCGCATCAAAATTCTCAAACCATCAGACATCGTATCACCGTGGAATGCAAAATGGCACTCTTCCTTTTCCAGTGATGAAACATGATTGCTCTGCGTCGCGCTAGAGGCTAAAATGGCACTCCTCCATTTTCCAGTAAGCCATCGCAATTGTGGAGCATTGTGCTGAGGCCCAAAATGTGGATTTCCAGTTCTGAAATAACTTTTTCAAAAGGCAACCTTGTCATTTCCCAAGCCCCCAAATCGTGTAAAACAAAAGATTTAAACTATTGTAAGCACTATATGCTCACTATTCATCAAATTACTCTCCAAGAAAATCTAGAACATCAAAACATAAACCCCAATAAATCAAAATTCCACCACTCTTTTTCCAAGAAAACCCAAAATTCATTAAAGGGCCTTAAAGGATTTTAGGAATGGAAAAAAAGAGTATAACTATATAGGGAGTTATGAAAGAAACTGTAGCTCTAGGACCTAATAATGCATAATTATAAAAATAGAAAAACTATAACATACCCGTGACTGCATTAGGATAGTCCATCTATCTTATGGAGCCTGAAGAGCATCGAACCTATTCTGATGTTGTCAACCAACTACATTAGATGATGCACCCTGTTGAGTCAGGCAACCTGCTAGAGCTATTGAAAAATTTGACTTGTGTTTCTGGTGGGCATCCTTTTTTTGGAATCCAATAAACATTACCTAAACCTGTGGCTTATCTTGCCACACACAAAACAACCATCATTACTGTCATACACTCACTTTTATGGTTCCAACCATATTTCTTGCATACTGAACTAGTACTTATAATGCCCTGGTACTTAGAGACTATGCCCTATCTCAATGATCTTTCCTTAACATTTGTTTTGGGGCACTAGCAAACTACGAGGTTACAACTGAAGATTTTTTGTAAAATTGAGAATGATTTTCGCCGTATGACATTTGTTGAGAGAAATTAAAGCTACCCTATCTGTCCCTCCAACTCTCCTTTTCATTCTCCTTAAGGTTCTCTTCCTATATATTTGAGTATGAACCATCAACCTTTAAATATCCATATACTTCACAAACATAGTAGTCTTTAACTCTTTGACCACGTCCTTAGAAACACCAAACACAAACTTGTGGATGTGTGCCCTAGAGTCAACAACCATAGTCGGAGTGTACCTTGCCAAATAAGTAAAGTTAAGGGAATTATGCTTCTCACTCATGCTACCCTATTTTAGGTTTATGCACTCTTGCACCTTGGACTTCATTAACTTAAGCATAAAAAACCTATAAAAAAATGCAACCACAAACTCATTATATTGTACTAGTTTTGCATTTGCACCCCTATCTTCCTTCTATTACTAGTACCAAGTATGAGACACTACTTGCAACTGATAGATTGCTCGGTCAACATTCTCAATTAGGGAAACACCTACAATATCCATAACCTTCTGAATACTGTCCATGAGCTCTTGTGGATTTTTCTCAAGCTTAGATCCAAATAACACTATAGAATTACTGTTGGATTGGCTAGTGCCATAGTAGGCTAGTTATTTTGGACTGTCCCTAATTGGGATATGGCTGAAAAGGTAGACCTCAATTTTTCGTAGGAGACTTTTTCATTAAGAAGATATGCTGGAGATGGTGGTGCTTATTGATTCTCTATCCCACTATTGGTCTCACTCTCCTTTTCATTAATCTTCTTTATAGGAATGGTCTATAAACATGTAGAGAATGAGTTAGAAGAAAGTTCTAATAAAGCTCACACTCTATCACATGATATGAGCATTAAAGAAGTGAAACTTCTCCTAAAATGTCTCATAGCCTCTCACATATAAGTGTGGCATGCTTCGCACCCATGAATAAGACTCTATTTGATGCAAATTTCAGACACCGTAGAGCACTTTAAACCTAATTGCTTGGATACTAAGGAATCATATCATCAATAACCAAATCTTAGATGACAATCTAGACTTTTAGCTATAAATTTGAATAGTCTCTACTATGATATGTTGTTGGGATAAGCACCCAGCTAACTTTTAACTATCTAAGAAATGGGAATCAAAAATACAAAATGAAATAAAATATTAACTCTAATCCTCCAATAATGAGGACTGTCCAAAACTAATACTGTAAATATGATAATAGGCCGTACTACGTGCGATACAGATGATGAACGTTAGGACCTATATTGTAAAATAGTATAGCGCAAAAGAAAGTATGCAATCTCTTCATTAAATATACTCAGTATGTGAGATAGGAAATAATTGATCAAAGATGAACTTGTACATATAACATAGTAAGCTAATGAAAAACCAAATAAGGAGCTTATGTTGCATAATGAACTGAATAACTGAATATAATGTAATGTAAGAATCTATATTTGAACTATAAATTATGTACTATAGGAGTTACTAATAATTGACATACCCTTATCTGATCTAAATGGGCTTTATCATGTATATCCAGTTGCAAGGGTGTTCAGTATCTTGCCAAGGATACAAACTCTGACTTATATAGATGACCTAAACTAATATCCAGAATCTAAGGTTTTAAGTCTGGTCTAACGGTTGACCCTTTAGAACCCATGGTGGAACCATAGTTCTAGGACTTAGGGACCTCTAATAATGGGCCCATCCTTTGTAGTGGATAAGACATCATCCCTACATTCACTCGGTGCTAAATACTACTACCAACTAAATAACACTGATAGTTACAATTCTTAATGCTAATTATATTTTGAATACTTAAATAAATGTACTATCTGAAAGTATTAAAAGCATATAAATTTGGGAATATAGCATCCAAAATCATATGCATGAAATTCTTGGTCATTGGAAGTTCAGAACCTACTATCTTTGAAGAATTCAACTAATATGTCAATTTTGTAAATTGAGTAAATTTATAGAATTCAGTTAGTCAAGTCCAACAATTTTGGATTTTACAATGTGACTAGGGTTTGGGGTCATGAACACGTAATAATATTAAAATTGATGCCAAAACTAGGATTATAACATAATCACACAAAAATACTAAGATATCAATGAATGCTAATATTTATAACCCTTAATTATGTAAAGGAAATTATGCTACAAAATTAGATCAACATAGGGCTCAATTAATGAAAAGTAACCCATTGTTAATCCCACATACCTATAGATGAGAACACTGAAGAATTCTCTACAATTGGATTCTCGAGGAAGAGGAACCCTAGATCTTCCTTGGGAAAAAAGAATTACCTCTTTTATTATTTTAAATAAGTATCAAATATTATTCTAAATAATGAGAGACTAGGATCATATTAACTCCTCTAATGAACATTGATATTCATAAAATGATATATCTTTGATATTAAAAGAGTGGAAAAATAAAGATATGCCCCTTAACTGGAAACTACGAGGAGGGGCATATGAGCTCTTCCTACGATTGTGGGACCAAGTACATCCGTTAGTTGTACTCATAGGTTGGAGCTTTATGATAGATCTTTAAACATAATCAGATGTTCCATGGTACAATCGTAGATCTACCTATGGTTTTACCTTGGTTCGTAGATTTTACTAGCCTTAGGAGCATCCGTGGGACTCACGATCGTGGTTTTCAAATACGATTGTGGTTCCCTCTTATGGTATGAGGGTAAGCTTTATCAACTTTCAGATATTGGAGTTTTTCAATAAGATGATACCATTTTGTTATTGTACAGGTAACCACGATCAAGCTTTATCTCATGATGTTATATATCACTACAGGTCAATGTTTGCTAAAATAGCCATAACTATTCATTCCAAAGTTGGATTAATGAAAAACTAGATGCATTGGAGAGATAATGCAAATATCTATTATTTGGTTGATTTGGAACACAAAAATGAATCATAATATTGAAATAGTGCTCATTTAAAGCTGATCACTCCTTTAGAGATTTAATCAGTATGGGAGGTTTTGGCTTGATTAAGAGATATAAGGTTTATTATGGCCTTGGTACATGACAAAGTACCTTGTCATGCTGTTAAACTTGATGATTTATGAAACATGTTCTTGAAACATGGTTATAGTCTAGGATTGGATTTTCTGGGGCGTTACACAAATCATTTCTTAGATACTATTTTTCTTGAGACCTTTGTATGATGACTTTTGGATCTTAGGGATGTTATATCTATATTTCTATACACTACTTTATTAATTTTCAGCGTTTTTTTACTATGTCTTGTAAATTTTTATTTTGCTAAATGAATTGGTTAAGGCTTGGGTTAAATGGCAATGTATGGGTCGGACACTAGAGGGTTAGCATGGATATCACTCAAGTCCATTATGCCATAAAAAAGTTTGTATTAGATCCACAAGTTTGTCGATCTAATCATAAAAGGACATGTCTATTAGAGTCTTATGGAATGGTATAGAGATATTTGTATTTTTCTTTAAAAGGCTACAACACACTATGAGAACTCAATTCTTTCCTTCTTTTATTTTATTACTTAATTCCAGTAGGTATCTGGTGATCTAAATTTAAAACACCCTTGTTTTGGGACCATAGAAAATATCTTGGAATACTAGTATATATGCCCCATAAGACTCATGGGTGCGATCCATATGTTGGGGTACAGATTGCGTGATATGGTCATATACGGACCAGTGTTGGTTGGTGAGTTGGATTTTGTAAACTGGAATGGATACGAATTGGGGGTACGAGTCATACTGGTGGTTACATATCATTTGGCTCCTTAACTCAATATTAGACTTGGTTACTTAGGTTTGATCTAAGTATGAATGGCTTACCATGAGTCGTAAGCCAGGTTATTGTAATACCTCGAAAAATACAAATCAATATTAGCGCTATATTTCAAGCATGTGCTTAATAAATCATGGTTCTTTGGTAGTTTCATGATCAAATTTGATGTCAATTAAGGTCTCAAATACGTCCTAGCTATTAGGCGAATCAAAACATTCCTTACCGATTGAATTCTTGGGAAGGATATTGGTATAGTCAACTTCAAAGGAGCAAATCTCTGGTTATACTACAAATTTTTGAGCTCATGACCCACCAATAGATTGATAACTGAATTATATTCCCAGCGATACCAATTTCATCCAAATACAATATTGGAGAAAAGATTTATACCCATTTTACACCAGCATGTTAGCCTGGCAACTGAGTGACGACATATCTGATGAGCCGTCACATATCTGACGGCTTATCAGCCTTGGTCATCAGCTGAACATTTCAGCAAATGATAAATGGTTTCATAGGGGTACTTTAGTCTTTTCCCTTACCCTAAACCATACCTCTACGATGTAAAACACTATAAACACAAAATTCAGCCTTAATTAACCAAAATATACTCACTTTCTCTCAGACTCTCTTAAGAACAAGCCTTAGAGTTTTAATAGAAGATTCAAATCTTAAGAATTTCACCATAAATCTTCTTAAACTCAAGCATTAAGATATTTCATGTGTTGATTCATGGGTCCCTTTCACCTATGAAGCTTAAGAATCTCTTTTAAAAATACAAGATTTCTGTACTTATGAATGTTCATGATTTAAATAGAATTGAAATTCCTGTTCATGATGTTGTGGGATTTTGATTCATGTTTTAAATTACATATTCCAATGATTAACCCTAGTATATGAAGATTTATGAAATAATCATGGTAAAAGCCCTATCAATTTACAAGTTGATTGATGTATCCATGATTATTAGATGTGTTGATGATTGTATAACCAAAGCATGCTCCCTATGTGTTTGATTAAATGTCTATGTGAAGAAAAAGTGTCATACTATTATAAGAATAAGAAATACCCATACATGTACAAGTTCATGCATGTCAAGTGTTTGATGAAATCTCTTAGTCAATGAATTATGGATATATGTGTAGCCATTTTGGTGCTTTAAAACTTGTACTTCATGAGATCCCCAACTTATTATATTATGAATTGTTGATGTTGGTCACGTATTCCAGAAAGTTATGCTTTTTGAGTTTTTTTCCATTGAGTCCTGGGGGTACTTGTACCCAAAAAATATAGTTGTGTGCCTAGATTCAGTGATATGTTTTCATGATATCCTCAGTCAAGCCATGATCCATAGAACTCAGTAAGTCATGTGACTCAGGAAAGCTCAGCAATTTAGTAATCTCAATAATATTCTGTCAGTTAACAGAACTCTATGAATTAAGTGTAGTCTAGTTCAGTTAATCATGTTTGGTGTCTTTTGGAATGGGAGTAGGAATTAGCACTGAGTGAACCCTAGGATGGGAACAAACACTGGAAGATAAGGGTATGATTCTTATAAGTCATCCTTGCATTCTAGAACTATGTAGCCAGCAAAGGTTGAGACATCAACACTTTCATATAAGGGTTGATAAGGCGGATAAACACGGTCAGATATGGGTTCTACCATTCTTTTTTGGGGACACTCTTAGATGAGGGTCACCCACAGCTTTCCTTACCAGTGGCGCAGTATTGACACCCTTCTAATTAGGGCACATATTGGACCCGAGCTTAGTTATTATGGTGCATTTTGAGGCATATCGATTAGATACTACTTCCCATAGTTTCAGTTACAGAATCAAGACTGCAGATACAGTCATACAATTTAAGTAAAAGAACTAAGATAGTTCTTCAAATTTTAGGACTGTCAAATACAGTCAACTTAGAATAGTATGGGACTCAGATATTTTTATCAAAAACTAGACAGTCAGACAGAGTTTCTCAGAATATCAGTTATATCAGTTACATTTGTTATCAGAATTTACATGTTATATTTATTGTAACATTCATATTGTTCAATTGTATGTATTGTAACATTCATATTGTTTAATCAGTTAGCATAGTTTATGCGCATGAAACCTTTGCATTAGCCTAAATAATATGCATACTAGTACATTCCATCATATTGACGTATTTGTGCTATGGTGTTTTACTTTACGTCATAGGTTTTGAGGCACGAGCTCCAGAGCACCAGTAGCATTCCCGCATTAGCAGTTAGAGCTAGCAGTGAGTCCTCATCCTTCGAGGTAATAATTATTATTTTATCATTTTCATACTTAATTTTTTTCAGTAGGCAGAGTTAGTTGGGGATATGTCCCATCAACTCCTTATTCAGACAATTAGAGGCTTTTCAGACTATTATGTTTAGATAATTTGTTTAAGTTGTTTTGGGTATTCCATGCCCCATTCAGATGTTATGTTTTTATTAGTTATGTTACATCATTGAACCTTATGGCCTATTGATCTTTATTTCATCATTTATATACATATATTATTCAGTGTATAGGTATAGATATCAGTCATGGGTTAGCTTAGGGTCCTTCGGGGTCATGGGTATTGTGTAGCATTTTGGGTACCAGATTCAGTGTGTTACAAACTTTGTATCTGATCGTAAGGTTCAATTGTGTCCTAGGAAGTTTGAAAGACACATATAGTAGATTCTTGCGCATGAGTATGTTGTGCACCACACTTATGTGCTGGAGGTTATGAGATGCTTTATGAACAGTTTCCCTTTTTTCATGTCTCAGATCGTGCTATAGAAAGGTTCTTTTTGAAACTCATAAAGATTCTCATCATGCTTCACTCATGTCAACTCTACCTTAATTTCAAAATAACAGAAATAGTGAAGCTTAAAGTCCTAGAGATAGGGCTTTCATAAACAGTCCCCGCAGACAATTGTGGGATTGCCCACAGGCTCACAAGTATCCCATCAGTTCCATTATGTTCCAAAGTTGTAAAAATTTCATTCATGATCATGAGAACCCATCAACAAACCCGAATCTAGATATGCTATCAGACCCGTTCTCAGAATCCTATAATAGCATATGACCAAGAATGACCTAGAGTTAGATACATGAACCCAGGAGTTTAGTAATAGTAGAGTTGGGTTAATATTATCTATATTTAATAGATTATGTATTCATGGAGATAGTTGTACCAAAGTGAATCAGTAGGCTTGAATAGTGCTAGCAAGATTTTAAATTTATTGATTTTATACTAAGTATGAAGGTGGGGATGTGAGTTAAGAGATGTGATATTAGTAGTCTATCAATAAATAGAAGTAGACGATGTGTTTAGTAAGGCAACCATGCGTAAAAAAGACTATAGTATGGAATGATGATTGCAGTTTAGTTTAGAGTTTAGTAAAGTATTCACAAACTTATGATGATGGATTAAAGCTAAGGGGGAGATGATAGACCAAGTGTCCAAGTCAGGTCCTCAGATTCTAGTAATAGTTACAGTACGTATAGAAAAGAAGTAAGGGGAAAACGATTCTAGACCCATTATTATCTTAATGTAAAGTTCCGTACTCCAGTTAGCAGGTTGCCTACGCATGCTTCCCATCTTAGTTCCATGAACCCAACTTATATTTGCATACTTTTCATAGAATCGAGTATAATTCTAGTTTCCAGCATAAGGAATTTAGTTCAATTCCCCTCAGTAATGTGAATCATGTACTACAAATACATAAAACTCCAAAACTAAGGTCATGCAGCTCATGACTCATGTACATATATCATGCTCTATAGTGTACTCAGCTTTCATGACTCCTTCTAATCCCCTACTAATAAGTTAAATTTAGACTCTGTTATGTATATCCTCAGTTTAGAACTCTTGGTGAATCCATGATGTTTATCTTTTAATCTACAGGCTTCAGTCAAGTTTCAAAGTTCTGTTAGTGCCCATTTATGCTTCAGGTCTTCCTGATTCAACCCTTCAGTGAGCTCTCTTTGTGAAAACTATGTAGTGATGAGCAGTTTCATGGATGGGAGAGAGTAGATGTTACATATTAAGATAAGATTATTGCATGCTTATTTTACAGAAGGGTAAAGTTATGAAGATATGCTTGAATATCATATTAGTATGCAAGTAAATGGCTAGCAAGATGCAGTATTTAGAAGTTGGGAAAGTACAGAGTGTGAGTGTACATTCAAATCTTTAACTTATGTCATTCCTTATTATGTAACTATCAGAACTCAGTTGCCATCTCACTTACAGTTTCAGTATTTAGTACTCAGTGATCAATGTTCAGTCTCAAAATTAAGTATTTCAGTATCAGTCTAAGCCCTAGTTATCAGTATTCAATTATCAGGATCCAGTATTTAGTTCCATTATGAGCCCCAGTTTCCTTCTTAGTTGTAATGTAAGCTTCAGTTCATTAATCAAATCATAAACTAAGTTCAATTTCAAACTTACTTAGCCTAGCGTACAATTGTCAATTACTCAGTTATTAGTATTTTAGTACCTCAGTTTATAGAATGTTTCCTAAGCATGTCGTACAGTTGGTCCTGCATTCATAAATAATATAGACCTCATGAATCCATGCTCAAGTTACCTCATGTTACTTAGTTAGTTATTACGTCTTATGCATAATATTCTCCAGCCTCAATCCAGCTATTCAGACTAAGTACAGTTAAGTTTTACATACTTAGTATTCAGCTATTAGTTATTTAGTTAATCAGATAAGTCAAAATATTTATGCACTCATGCTCAGTACCCACGTGAATATTTTAAGTATTCTCAATTGTAGTATAGGAGACATAGTCACCTGATCTTAAATCAGGTTTGTAGACCTCAACTCATCTTATTGAAATTTAACCAAGTGATGATTTTCTTATTCAGCTATTTTAATTAGATCATGCCAAGGTTTCCTTGTACCCTAAATCCACTAGAACTCTATATAAAGAGTTTTAAATAAAGGCTCATGTCGATTATAAGTTTCAGCATAAGTTAATCCATAAAGCCAGTAATTCAGTTTAGCAGTCAGACGGATAAGTACACATGGCTTGGTTACCCTTCCCTTCCATCCAAATGTACTATCCTAAGTCTCATGAATGTAACCATTCATAGATGAACCAACTAGATAGAAGCAAGCTCATCTCAGTCCATGTATCACGATTCAGTTTGTAGTTTCCTTGTGCATCGCCCTAGTTTTTCTTAATATCTCAGCCAAATTAGCATTCTTCAAGGGATATAGCATCCCAAGGGGGAGATACACTATGAATCCTCAAACTTTTATGACATAAATATATCATTTTTTCTTCATGTAATAAATCCAGTTTGGAGTAGAGGGGGTATTTATAAGTGGACCCTCAAGTTTCAATCACAATCGTTAGCCATATATTTAGGGGTTTGATTTAGTTCACGATATTCAATTCATAGTATTCAGCTCATGCATCTCATTTTAGACTCACCTATATTCTCGTGTTCATATTCATACTTGTTTAGTGAAGGATCTCGAGTCGAGATTGGTGACTATGTGTATCTAGAGATCTCTCCCATGAAGGATGGAAGAGATTTATCAAAAAGGGAAAACTTAGTCCCCAATATGCCAGTCCCTTCAAAATTTTTAGTCGCTTCGGCAAAGTAGCTTATGAGCTTGAATTGCATTCAGATCTAGTCTCAGTTCATCCAGTGTTCTATGTCTCCTTGTTTGTTAAGTGCATATTTGACTCATCAGTGATAGTTCCTATAGAGGGAATAGATATTTAAAACAACTTCCTTTCGAAGAGATTCCACTCGAAATCTTAGACTATTAGCTTCACAGGCTGGGGAACAAAGAAGTCCCTCTATTCAAAGTTCTATGGCGAAACAAGTCCGTTGAGGGAGCTACTTGGGAAGCAGAAGCGTACATATGGACCAATTATCCTTAACTCTATTCCAAAAACTCAAACTCAGCTCAAGGTAATTGCTTTTCTTAATTTTATTCAGTTTCGTGTCCAAATTTGAGTTACAAATTTGGTATCAGTTATCATGTTCAATTTTGTTACAAACTTTGTATTCAGTTTGATGCTCCAAATTCTATTATAAACTTGGTACTAAGTACCATTGCATCTTCAGTCATATAATTATGCATTAGATATGCACGAATTCATCTTATCATTCTTGCATCAGATATACATCCTTATTATGAGAAATCTTGTTTATTAGAAATCTCAGTCATGCATTCATAAATCAGTTACCCATGCATTAGATATGCATGTTCAGTATGATATCTTAAGCCTATCATTTGGTTCAGTCATGAAATCATGTTTCCATTGAGCATGTCCAATATGTACTTTCAATTATGATTTCTCTCAGTCATATCAGTCTCATTCGAGGTCGAATAGTCCCAAGGAGTAGATATTGTAATATCCAAAAAAATGCAAATAAATATTAGCACCATATTTAAATCTTATGCATAGTACATCATGATTCTTTGGTAATTTCATGATCAATTTTGATGTTAAGTTAGGTCACAAATACGTCCAAGCTATTAGGTGATTGAATTTCGGGGAAGGATATTTGTATAGTCAACTTCAAACTAGCATATCTCTCATTATATTATGAATTTTTGAGATCACGACCCACAAATAGAAAGATAATTTAATTAGCTTTCCAAAGATACAAATTCTGTTCAAATCCAATATTGGAACAATAAGTTACACCCAGTTTACTCCAGCATATTAGCCTAGCAACTGAGTGACGACATATCTAACGGGCCGTCTCATATTTGACGGATTATCATCCTTGGTCGTCAGCTAAATATTTTAGCAACTGGAAAGTGATTTCATAGGGGTATTTTAGTATTTTTCCTCACCATAAAGCATACCCCCACGCCTTAAAACACCTTAAACATTAAATTGAGACTCAATTAACTAAAATATACTCACTTTCTCTCAAACTCTCTCAAGAACAATCCTTATGGTTTTAATAGAAGATTCAAATCTGAAGAATTTCATCATCAATCTTCTTAAAGTCAAGCATTAAGGCATGTCATATGTTGATTTATAGGACCCTTTCATCCATGAAGCTCAAGAATCTATTTTCAAGATACAAGATTTGTGTATTTATGAATGTTCATGATGTAAATAGAATTTAAATTCATGTTCATGATGTTGTAGGGTTTCGATTCATGTTTTAAATTACATATTCCAATGATTGGCCCTAGTATATGAAGATTTGCATAATAATAATGATAAACACCCCTTCAATTTACAAGTTGATTGGTGTATCCATGATTATTAGATGTGTTGATGATTGTATAATCAAGGCATGCTCCCCATGTGTTTGATTAAATTCCTATGTGAAGGAAAAGTGCCATACTAGTATAAGAATATGAAATCCTTATTTATGTACAAGTTCATGCGTGTCAAGTGTTTGATGAAATGTCTTAGACAATGAATTATAGATACATGTATGGATATTGTGGTGCTTTAGAACTTGTACATCATGAGATCCCCAATTTATTTATTATAGATTGTTGATGTTGATCACGTATTCTAGAAAGTCACATATTGTCAGTTTCATTCCATTGATTCCTGGGGGTACTTATACCCAAAAAATATAGTTGTGTGCCTAGAGTTAGTGGCATGTTTTCACGATATCCTCAGTAAAGCCATGATCCATAGAAATCAGTCAGTCAGGTGACTCAAGAAAGGTCAGTAATTCCATAATCTTAATAGTATTCTGTCAGTTAATATAACTCCATGAATTTAGTGTAGTCGAGTTCAGTTAATCATGTTCACTGTCTATTCAGATGGGTGTAGGAATTAGCACCGAGTGAACCCAGGGATTAGAAAAAACATTGTCAGATAAGGGTGTGATTCTTAGAAGTCATCCTTGCATTTCAGAACTATGTAGTCAACATAGGTTGAGACATCAACACTGTCAGATGAGGATTGATGAGGTGGATAAACACTATCAGATAAGGGTCTGACCGTTCTCTTTTTAAGACACTATCAGATGAGGGTTACTTACAGCTTGTCCTTACCAGTGGTGCGGTATTGACACCCTTCTAATCGGGTCACAGATTGGACCCCTGCTCAACTATTATAGCATATTTAGGGGCATGTCGGTTAGATACTACTTCCCATAATTTCAGTTACAGAATCAGCACTGTCAAATACAGTAATACAGTTTCAGTAAAAAAACTCAGGTGGTTCTTCAAATTTTAAGACTGTTAGAAATAGTAAACTCAGAAGAGTATGGGACACAGATATTTCCATCAGAAACTAGATTGTCAGACACAGTCACTCAGAATATTAGTTATATCAGTTACATTAGTTATCAGAATTTCAATGTTACCAGTATTCAGACTCAGTAATCAAATTATCATGAATTTGGTTACAATCTCCTATTCATTCATGTATTATCACATTTATATTGTTCAGTTAGTTACCATAGTTCATACATGTGAAACCTTTGCATTAGCTTACCTCATATGCATACCCGTATATTTGATTGTACTGATGCTTTTGTACTATGGTGTCTTACTTTACGCCATAAGTTTTGAGGCACGAGATCTATAGCACCAGTACCATTCCCGTGTCAGTAGTTAGAACTAGTAGTGAGTCCTCATCTTTCGAGGACATGATTATTATTTTATCATTTTCGTACTCAGTTTATTTCAGTAGCCGAAGTTAGTTGAGGGCATGTCCCATCAACTCCTTATTCAGATAGTTAGAGGATTTTTAGACTATTATGTTTAGACAGTTTATTTTAGTTGTTTTAGGTATTCCATACCCCATTCAGATGTTATGATTTTATTAGTTATGTTACAACATTGAAACTTATGGCCTTTCAGTCTTTATTTCCACATTTATTTGCTTATATTATGTAGTGTACAGGTACAGATATCAACCATAGGTTATCTTGTGTTCTTTAGGGGTCATGGGCACCGTGTAGTATTTCGAGTACTAGATTCGGGGTGTTACAATTACAAATCATATGACGGACTCGTATGGTAAATAATGTCCAATCCTCCTGGTATTTTATTCTGCCAGGGATATGGGTTATGGATATAGATTATATGTTATGGTTATGAGTTGGTTAGATGAGACTTATACTGGACAGTGTTTGGTCCAAGGATGGAGGTTTGGGATACGAGTAGTGGATACTGATCGTATTAGGAGGGTTCGACTGGTGAGGGTCAGTCATATACCTGTGACTAAATTTTGGGTCAACTTAAGTGGGGGTATTCTAGATATTTCCCCACTAATCCTAATACGGTCCCATGATTTCTAACCTATTTGGGAGGTGATTTACCCTATTATTCTATTCATTAATACTTAGAAACTCTTATAAAACACTACATAATTCTCTCAATAGATTTTGGGCAAGAGAGCTAGGGTTTCAACTAAAATATTAATTTGGGGCTTGTCTTGGTGATTTATTTCCATCATCATCTTGGTTTAGGTCATTTTCTCCTCCCTTATTTTCAATTCGAGCTAAAGGCATAGTTTTTATGATTTTGGTTTACAAATATGATTTGGGGGTTTTAATGTTAAATTGTTGGTTATGGTTTCTCATATTTTAATTAAGTATTAGATGCATTAATGGGTTTTTGGATAATTAGATTGCATGGGAATTGTTTAATGCTAATTGGGATTGGTTTTGGTTATATTATGCCCCTAATGTATTTGATAAAATAATTATAAAGATATGTTTATTGAATTTAATTCCTTTAATGGAACTCTTACATGTTTTACAACTTGGTAAAGGAATTGTGAATGGTTTAAATGGCTTAGAATGGTAATGGATAATGGTTATGCTTGTGGGCAACATAGAAGTCTCCCAAGTTGTTTAATGTGGTGAATGGAAGGGAACTCGAAAGTCCCCTTAAACTTATAAATAGTTGTCTATGGATGATACTTGCAAGTAAGGGTTGGTATGAAAATACAAATATCAATGGACGTGGTTAATAAATGGGTAATGTTTGGTTATTTGGAAATTGGTTTTAATTGGGCAATAATGGCGAGATGTGTTGCAAAGCCATGAAAGGTTATGGTCCTGAGGGGACCAAAATTCAAAAATCATATTTACTGATATTAGGTTGGTTTTGGTGATAGTGTGCATGATGTCTTACTCTATTTGGGGGATGTACTAGTCATCCCATGGGATACTTCCCTGGTGATGCAGCTACATGCACTAGGCCCTTTTAGTAGCGGGAGCTGAAATGAAATAGCCTGTGGGTGGTTTAGGATGGCAAAGCTACACAACCCAAGCAATGGTTTTAAAAGAATGCTAAACCCACTCCTTTTTTACCTGCATATTTAAATATATATATGTGTATGATTTTTTTTATATAAATGGTTATACTTGGTTTTATAAATGGCATTATTTTATCCTTACTTTTCGATCATGCTAACAGTCACTTGCTAAACCCATCTACTGATATTTGTATACCTACTCTATGCAAGAACCATCTGTTATATTCCTCCTACATAGTAATTGACTCAAGGACAGAATTTGGACTAATGTGGTAAGCTTCCATCCTTTCGGAAGGCATCATTTCATTTTATAAATATTTCTAGACACTTTGGTTTTATTTTAGATATTGGTTTTGGCTATAATTAGGGGCATGTCTGAACCAGATTTTATTATACTTTTGGTTAGAGGATTTGTGGTACTTCAATAGGTTAGAATGGGTAGGATCGGTATAGGTGTCAGCCATGGAATTGGAATAAGCTAGGAGGTTGTCATCATCGGACATAATTTCTCACTCTTTCATCATATTCCATTTTGGGATTGATTATATTATGTTTTGGAACATCTATGCTTACGGCCTAATTTATGGCCTTTGTTTGGTATGGTTTGGTATGGTTCGATGGTTGGTATGGGATGGTTGGAATCAGTTTCATTGGTCACAGTTATGATCTATTATATAGTCTTTGTGTGAGATGTTACACTAATTTGTTACATACTTAGAATTTAGCCAACTCAAGGTAGGCGGTGGGATATTGGGTTCGATAACAGTAGTGGTCTCTAGTCCTAGTCAGACATGTGATACACATTACGATAAGGCCTCAGGTCAGGTCGTGTCAAATTTTTACCAGATCCTAGGTTAATCGTAAATTAGGAGTTTATAGAGCCGTGTACAGTAGAGTCTCTTTTAGGGGTATGTAGTGCACCACACTTATACGGGAGAAGCTACTATGCATTTAGAAATGTTTCACTTAATTGGTATTCTATTTTAAAGCTTGGTGTCTCAGTGCTGGAATCTTCTCTAATCCTTGTTTGTTCGTCTTTCAGATCTTGCTTGGTTGATCTGGAACACAAGGATATTCTTTTATCCCATCTGAGGGTAATGCTGAAGAGGTGCATCCTACTTATGGGGTTCATCTTCGATCTCACAATCCTTTCCTTGATAGTTTTGAAGTACCACCAGTTGCTATTGGTCCTCCTCAAGGCAAGGTGACTAATGCAGATTACATCAGTCTATTCATATTATTGCTTAATTGGTTGTTGCTCAGGCCGAGAGGGATATGTCTAGTGCTTTTTCTGCTGAGGCCACAAGGGTTGGCCAATTTATGAAGATGGGACCTCCTACTTTTACTAGAGTGAAGGTATAGGATGATCTACAGGGGTTCTTGGATGAAATGAAAAGATAATTGAGGTGATACAAGCTAGTAATATGGAGGGGGTAGACTTTGTAGCTTATCAGCTTAAAGATATTGCACATCAATGGTATGATAAGTAGGATAAAGAAGGAGATGTGGAGGAGTCATCCTTATAGGATGCTTTCTCTGGTGCCTTTATAAATTATTTCTTTCCCCAAGAGTTGAGGGAAGCAAATATGAAGGAGTTTCTGAACCTCAAACTGGGTAGAATGTTTTTGAACGAATATGCATTGAAGTTTCACTAATTGTCAAGGTATGCTCCTTATTTAGTGGATGACATGCAGGCTAGAATAAGGAAGTTTTCTTCTGGGTTGAATTGGGATCAATTTTGGAGAGAAAGACTACCTTGTCGATTAAGGATATAGACATCTCTAGGTTGACTATTCATATACAACAATTAGAGGATTACAAGACGAGGTAGGTGGAATTCAGAGAAAATCATGAAAAGAGGAGTTGGTTTTTTGACCATGTGGGTGCTCAGTCTCAAGGTGGTCGAGATGGTGGAAAATGCCAGAAAAAAAAGTTGTAACGCCCAAAGAACCTATGCCGAGATGTCACATGGTGCTCAAGGCCACACGTGGCCTCAAGCTAACCCTCTAAGCTTGTCATCACTTTCAGAACTCATTATAACGCAAATCATGCTAAGATAAAGAGGAATAACCATATCATGAACATAATAAAATACGAAGTAATACTGCCTTGTACAAACAAAACACAAAAATCTCTGTATACACTGGTACACTATTCTGACAAAGCTTCTACTACATAGGACTGAGAAGACATTGGGATAGATCCCCAACTGACTCATACTGAACTGAGAGTAAAGAACTATCTATTAACAAGACAAAATCGGAGACACAGGTCCTCGAACCATAAGGACTCACCAACCACAGAAATGTAGATGAAGGTACTCAAAGATCACTGCCGCTGCTGAGACTGAGTACCTGAACCTATATCATGATGAAATATAGAATACAAAAAAGTATAGGAGTCAGTACTTTGGAATGAACTGAGTATATGGGGGTGGATGCAACATTTTAAATAATATCACAAATATATAAGAAAATCATGCATACATACAATAATAACTCTCTTCGCTTGAATTATGTAAGAAATCATTTTTGTAGGTCATCAGTAATAACATATGATTCATAAATCTCATAAATCATTTAACTCAACTCAAACTCTTTAAATCATGACTTAGAGTGACTCGGTAACTCATGGTACTTAGATTATTATGAACATGGGAGTTTCTTATAACCGACATAACTACACCATGTGAGTCGCATGGAGTCCAACGTTTTACCCTCCTAAGGAGAGAACTCCACATTGGAAGGGGTGTCATACTATTGCCTGGGATTACAAACTCAATCTCATTATCACAATCCAATACTCGGCCATTGGCACATAAATGTCAACATAAATCCTACGGTGGCACGTAGTTTCAGAAAAATACCACAGTTCCCGCTCAGTGCTAAATACTCCTCCCAGACTCAGCTCAGAACGTGTTAGGAAATCCACCTTAACCAATATCAACCCATGGGTCTATCATAGAAACAAAAACATAAATATATCTCATCTGTAAATCATGAACAACTGTGGATTCCTAGCTCGACTCAAAATCAAAACAATCTTTCTCAACATCAAGTACCTTTGCTTATCAAATCATTTCAAATATCAAAAGGTTCAAGGAAACATCATAAAACTCATTCATTCCTCTCAAGCTCAATATCAATATATATATTCAATAGTCAAACTTCTCATGGAAAGGCACAACTCATAACACTTGTCTTAAATCGCTTAGAAATAATCAATACATAATGACTATATACAACTCATGGAATAAATTTTCAATTTAAGAAACATGACGGTGAAATCATCATAAATATCAAACTTATCCAACTCAAATATCATAAATCATAAATAGTGAAATTTGAGTGTAAACCCACTTGCAAAATCATGTAAATCAATAATAGAAAGTAAATCTTTAGGCACAGGAACGAAAGGGGTGTTTTTGTTGAAGCCCTACATACCTTGGATTATAATTTGGAGATGTAGAAACTTGTTTGGAACTTCTTCCTTAAACTTTTGAGCTAAGATCCTTGATTCCCTTAACTTGGGGAACTTAATTCTTGAACAACTTGGAGAAATCTATGGAAGATCCTTGAATTTCTTGGAAAAAGATTTGATTTTTGGGTTGAGAGAAAACCCTAGTTTTCTAGAAAATTCTCGGAGATATTGGAGAGAAATAGGAGAAAATGATATTCTCTTTACTACTTTGATCTATATATAAGGCAACAAGGAGCAGAAATGACCAAAATCCCCTTTTAAAAAAGCCGAAATTCACTGATCGGGATCTGTGACAGTCGATCTGACTATCCGTCAAGTCTCCTGACAGTCCACCAGATAGTCTATCACTGGAGTGCAAAAATTGGAAAGTTCTACATCGACTTGACGGTCGAAGTGACGGTTCGTTAGGAAACTGATGGTCCACTAAGTCGTCCATCACTCGAGTACCAAATCTGGGTCATTCTACTTCGACGTGATGGTCGAAGTGATGGCCCATCATGAAACTGATGGACCACCAAGTCGTTCATCACTCGAGGGCCAGAAATGAGACATTCTGTCTTGTCCTGACAGACCCCTTGACGGTATTTCAAACTTTTGATGGTCCACCATCTTGGCCGTCATATGGTGACCAGAAAGAGGGGTCACTATATTGGCTTAACGGGACACTTGAAGTCATACATATCCACTCAAAAGACTGATTTAGGCTTAAGAAATTGGAGAAATACAACATAGTTTAAACATCAATCACTTTGGAAGTCATACATATCCACTCAAAAGACTGATTTAGTCTTAAGAAATTATCGGGGTAGTACAATTGCTACCCCTTGGACATATTCATCCTCGAATGTTGCCAAATAGGCCAAGAACAAGAGAAAATGAGGACGCCTAGCTGGAACAACTCACATTAAAAGGCTCACTATACTCTCCACTTTTGAGTAATTCACCAAATATATGAATCATAGAGGGAATAACCATATAGTTGAATACATTAGATTAGGAGGAAACTAAATTAGGGGAATAGTACCTTCATCTTGATTTGGACTCGTGGAGAAAAGATGAGGGTAACTAGCTTGCATATCTGCTTCTGCTTCCCAAGTGGCATACTCTACTGATTGATTTTGCCACAGAACTTTAACCAAGGGAACTAAGTTCCTTAGTCTACGGACTTGATAATCTAGAATTTTAATCAGGATTTCATCATATGAAAGGCTATTCTGAACATCACAACTTTCTGATAGATCAACAACAACAGAGTCTCCAATGTTCTTCTTGAGCATAGAAACATGAAATACAGGATGGACAGCTGATAATTTTGCAGGCAACTCAATATCATAAGCTGCTTTCCCAACATGATTTAAAGCTCTATAAGGGCCAACATATCTGGGACTCAGCTTTCCTTTCTTTCCAAATATTTTCACCCTTTTCATGGGTGAAATTTTCAAATACACCAAATCATCTACTTCAAAATCAAGAGCTTTTCTTCACACATCAGCATACAACTTCTGGTAACTCTGGGATGTCCTTAACCTCTCCTAAATTAACTTAACTTTCTCCATAGCCTCAAATACAGCATTAGGTCCAATCACAACATCTTCATCCACTTCGAACCAGCCTATGGGCGATTTACATCTTCTCCCATACAAAGCTTCAAATGGAGCCATTCCAATGCTAGCATAAAAACTATTATTATATGCAAATTCAATCAACAACAAATGTTCATCCTAGCTTCCTTTGAAATCAAAAACACATGTCCTCAATATATCTTCCAAAGTCTTGATAGTCCTCTCATCCTGACCATCTGTCTGCGAATAAAAAGAGGAGCTAAGATAAACTTAAGTGCCAAGACCCTTCTGAAAGTCTCTCCAAAACTTAGAAGTAAACTGAGTACCTCTATCGAAGATGATAGACAACAGAACTCCATGCAACCTGACTAACTCTTGAATATACAGCTTAGTATAGTCTTCTGTGGTAAAATATATATGTACTGGCAGAAAATGTTCTAACTTAGTCATCCTGTCTACAACGGCCCAAATAGAATCATGATGATGATGAGAAAGGGGCAAACCGGTCACGAAATCCATGTTCACTACTTCTTACTTCTAATATAGAATGCTAAATTCTTGCATCACACCATCGGATCTCTGGTGCTCTATCTTTACCTGCTGGCAAGTTGCACACTTTTCTACGAACTTTGCTATATCCTTTTTCATACCATTCCACCAATAAATTTCCCACAAATTGCGGTACATCTTGGTAGCATTGGGATGAATAGAATACCACACGCCATGCGCCTCAGCCATAATTCTCTGCCTCAGATCATCAACATCAGGCACAAAAAATCTATTCTGAAATCTCAATACACCATCTTCCCCTTGGGAGAAAACCTCCACCTTTTGGTCTTTAATCGATTCTTTAAGTTCGACCAAATAAGAATCCGCATCTTGCTTCTCCTTCACTTTTGAAACTAGGGAATATTCGGAACTACTTTTGACTGAAACATTACCCACAGCTGAGTCCAGCAATATAACACCTAACCTATCTAAACAGTGCACTTCACGAGCTAAATCCTTCTCATCTTCCTCTACAGGTGCTACACTACCCATGGACGATCTGCTAAGGGCATCTGCTACTATATTGGCCTTGCCTGGGTGATACAATACACTCATATCATAGTCCTTCAGTAATTCTAACCATCGCCTCTGCCGAAGATTCAACTCTCTCTGAGTAAACACATACTAAAAACTTTTGTGATCCGTAAAGACATCAATATGAATACTGCACAAATAGTATCCCAGATTTTAAAAGAAAAAACCACTACAGCTAACTCGAGGTCATGGGTCGAATAATTCTTTTCATGAAATTTTAACTGCCTAGAGGCATAGGCTATAACCTTACCCTTCTGCATCAACACGTAACCCAAACCAATTCTGGAAGCATCACAATATACCATAAAATAGTGTACACCATTAGAAAGGGTCATCATGGGGGCTAAAGTGAGTTGAGTCTTTCACTCTTGAAAACTCTTCTCGCAAGAATCTAACCACTGGAATTTAACCTTCTTTTGGGTGAACCGGGTCAAAGAAGCAGCAATGGAAGAGAAATCTTTGACAAAATGACAGTAGTAGCCAGCTAGACCCAAGAAACTCCTAATATCTGATGGGGAAATAGGTCTAGGCCAATTCTTCACAGCGTCTACCTTTTGAGGATCAACTCGAATACAATTAGAAAAAATAATATGATCCAGAAAAGCAACTGACCTTAGCGAGAATTCACACTTGCTAAATTTTGCAAATAACTATTGATCCCTAAGGGTCTGCAAGACAATTCAGAGAAGATCTCCATAGTCATTTTCACTTCAGAAGTATACAAGAATATCATCTATGAAAACAATAACAAACATATCTAGGTACGGTCTAAAGACTCGATTCATGAGGTCCATAAAAATTGCCAGGGCAGTTGTTAGCACGAAGGACACGATCAAGAATTCAAAATTACCATAACGAGTGTGAAAAGCCGTCTTTGGAATATCACACTCTCTAACTTTAAGTTGGTGATAACTAGATCTCAAATCTATTTTCTAGAAGTAGTTGGTACCTTGTAGTTGATCAAATCAATCATTAATTCTAGGAAGAGGGTGCTTGTTCTTAACTGTGACCTTTTTAAGATAACGATAATCAATGCACATGTGCAATGAACCATCTTTCTTTCGCTCGAATAGAATGGGTGCACCCCAGGAAGACACACTGGGCCTTATAAAACCCTTATCAAGAAGATCTTTGGGTTGGTTTTTCAACTCTTTAAGTTCTATGGGGGCCATACGATATGGAGGAATAGAAATAGGCTGTGTATGAGGGAGAAGATCAGTTCCAAATTCTATCTCTCTATTAGGAATTACCCCTGGGAGATCTTCTAGGAAAATAACAGGAAACTCATTGATAACACTAATAGATTGAATAGTTGGAGTTTTAGACTTAGTGTCCTTAACTCGAACTAAATGATAGATACAACCCTTGGATATCAATTTCCTAGCTTTAAAATAGGATATGAAATGACTTTTAGGAGATACAGAATTTCTAAACTACTCAAAGACTGGCTCATTGGGAAACTGAAACTTGACTACCCGGGTACGACAGTCTATAGATGCATAACAAGAGTTAAGCCAATCCATCCCAGAATAATATCAAAATCAACCATGTCTAACTCAATCAAATCTGCAAACTTGACTCTGTTAAGAACGGTGATAGGACACTTCTTATATACTTGCTTAGCTAAAACAGATTCTCCCACTGGTGTAGAGACTAGAAAAGGCTTAGAAATTTTTTCAACACTGATTTAAAAATTCACAGCCATCGATGGAGTCACGTAAGAAAGACTTGATCCAGGGTTCATCAACACATACACGTCGAAATGAAATACACAAACGTACTAATAACTATATCTGGTGAATCCACTTACTCCTGGTGGGGTGGTATAGCATAAAAGAGATTTTGGTGCTAACCGCCTACAATACTAGATGAGGTACCCTAAGGAGGAGTAGGACGAACTATATGGGCTAGAGCACTAATAGTTTGACTCTGAGGATGAATATTGCGACTACTCTGTCTAGCATATAGGCAATCTCTAAACTTGTGACCCAACTTACCGCAACCAAAACAACCTCTCTGACCGACTAAGCACTCACCAGGATGGTCTCTACCGCACTTCAGACATGGGAGAGGACGAGGTATGTTACTTACACTGTCTTAGGACCTGGACATAGTAGGCTTATTACCCTGCTCCAGACTAATTCTGACTGCAGGAGTGCTGGCTAATGAGGGCACTGGCATAAGAGAACGGCTTTGGAACTGAGGGCGGATCCCTCCAGAATATCTAGTCTGACTATAACCCTATTTCTCTGATCTAATTCTCTTATTCCCTCTCACTCTCTTTCTCCTCTTCACTTTGTCCACTTTAATCTGCTGAGCACGAATCATTAGTCTTAAAAGGTTTATGTCCCTATTAAGCATAGTGGATCTATACTCTTTCACCATATAACTAGATACCCCAGCCAAGAACTTACTCATACTTGTTCTAGAATCAGCCATTATACCGGGAGCATACTTAGATAACTGGTTATCCTTATGGAAATACTCCTTAACTGTCTTGGGGCCCTGTCTCAAGTTCATAAATTTTGCTAATTTTGCTTCCCTCACCTTCGGGGGAAAGAATCTATCTAAGAAGGCATCTTAGAATAATTCCCAAGTCACAGAAGAATCATTCTCCCCTCTACTCTTTCTCCACATCTCCACCCAATCATAAGCAACATCTTTCATTCGATAGGCAGTTAATTCAACACTTTTCTTCTCAGTCACGTGCATAACATGAGTGATCTTTCTCACTTTATCTAAATACATTTATGGGTCCTTACCTAATTTTGACCCATAGAACTTAGGTGGATTCATTTGCATAGATTCAGGAACCTGAGTTGCAACAGAATTATTCCCTTACAGAGGTAGAACAGTAGCTAAGTGTTGTCTTGGGCATTGGCGGTGACCGCCTAGGCTTGCTCTTAGAAAGCTACCTAGAATTTGGCATGGGAAACTGTCTCACCTAAAGGATCAACGGGTTAAGGCCGTTCATTATTTCTGCAAGTTCTACAAGGAGGCATTTTTGTCATGAGAGAGCACGAATTAACAGCCAAGAGAAACAGTCATATGCATGATATACTCATGAAAGAAAGAAAAAACTTTTCCTAATACGTCTCGTAGCCTCTTGATCATAGATGTGGCATGCTATACACTGATGATAAAGACTCTAAGTAACGTAGCTTGTCAGAATCCCTAGGACTCCTTGAACCTTAAGCTCTAATACCAAGCTTGTAATACCCCAAGAACCTATCCCGAGATGTCACATGGTGCTCAAGGCCACACGTGGACTCAATCTAACTATCTAAGCCTGTCATAACTTTCAGAACTCATTATAGTGCAAATCTTGCTAAGATAAAGAGGAATAACCATGTCATGAACATACTGAAATATAAAGTAATACTGCCCTATACAAACAAAACACTAAAATCTCTTTACACGCTGGTATACTAGTCTGACAAAGCCTCTACTACAAAGGACTGAGGAGCCATTGGGACATATCCCTAATTGACTCATACTGAACTGAGAGTAAACAACCATCTACTAATAAGAAAAAATTAGAGACACAGGTCCTCAAACCATGAGGACTCGCCAACTGCAGAAATATAGATGAAGGTACTCAAAGATCACTATCGCTTCTGACACTGAGCACCTAAACTTATATCATGCGCAAATATAAAATACAAAAGAGTATGAGAGTCACTACTTGGGAATATACTGAGTATGTGAGTGTGGATGGAACATTTTAAATAATATCATAAATGTATAAGAAAATTATGCATGCTGACAATAATAACTCTTTTTGCTTGAATTATCTAAAACATCATTCTCGTAAGTCATCAGTAATAACATATGCTTCATAAATCTCATATATCATTTAACCCAACTCAAACTCTTTAAATCATTACTTAGAGTGACTTGGTAACTCATGGTACTTATATCATTATGGATGTAGGAGTTTCTCATAATCGACATAACTATACCATGTGATCCGCATGGAGTCTAACATTATGCCCTTCTAACAAGAGAACCCCATATTGATATGAGTGTCGTACTCTTTCCAAGGAGTACAACATCAATCTAATTATCACAATCCCATACTCAGAATTTGGCCCACAATTGTCAACATCAATCCTATGGTGGCACGTAGTTTTAGAAAAATACCACATTTCCCGCTCGATACTAAATACTCATTCTGGACTCAGCTCAGAACGTGTTAGAAAATCCACCTTAAACAATATGAAGTCATGGGTCTATCATAGAGACTAAAATATAAATATATCTCATCTGTAAATCATGAATAATTGTGGATTCCTAACTCGACTCAAAATCAAAATAATTTTTCTCAACATCAAGTACCTTTGCTTATCAAATCATTTCAAATATCAAAAGCTTCAAGAAAATATCATAAAACTCATTCTAGCCTCTCAAGCTCCATATCAATATATATATTCAATAGTCAAACTTCTCATGGAAAGGCACAACTCATGACACTTGTCTTAAATCGCTTAGAAATAATCAATACATAATGACAATACACAACTAATGGAATAAATTTTCAATTTAAGAAACATGATGGTGAAATAATCATAAATATCAAACTTATCCAACTCAAATATCATAAATCATAAATAAAGAAATTTGGGTGTAATCCCACTTGAAAAATCATGTAAATGAATAATAGAAAGGAAATCTTTAGACACAAGAACAAAAGGGGTGTTCCTGTTCAATCCCCACATATGTTGGATTATAATTTTGGAGATGTAGAAACTTGTTTGGAACTTCTTCCTTACACTTTTGAGCTTAGATCCTTAATTCCCTTGAGTTGGGGAACTTAATTCTTGAACAACTTGGAGAAATCTATAGAAGATCCTTGAATTTGTTGGAAGAAGATTTTATTTTTAGGTTGAGAGAGAACCCTAGTTTTCTAGAAAATTCTTGGAGAAATTAGAGAGAAATAGGAGAAAATGATCTTATCTTTAGTACTTTGATGTATATATAAGGCAACAAGGAGCAGAAATGACCAAAATGCCCTTTTAAAAAAGCTAAAGTTCACTGATCGGGGACTGTGATGGTCGATCTGATGGTCTGTCAAGTCTCCTAACGGTCTACCAGATCGTTCAACACTCAAGTGTCAAAACTGGAACGTTCTACCTCGACATGACATTCGAAGTGATGGTCCATCAGGAAATAGATGGTCCACCAAGTTGTCCATCACTCTAGTGCCAAATTTGGGCCATTCTGCCTCGACATGATGGTTAAAGTGATGGTTCGTCAGGAAACTGATAGACCACCAAGTTGTCCATCACTCGAGGGCCAAAAATGATACATTCCGTCTCGTCCTGACGGACCCTTTGACGGTCTGTTAACTTTTTGATGATCTACTATCTTGGCCATCACACGATGACCAGGAAGGAGGGTCACTGTATTGGAATAATGAGACACTTACCGGTTCGCCAGGTCGACCATCAGACTTGGGTAATCCGATATCGCTGAGTAAAATAGCTATAACTCCCTCGTCGAAAATTGAATTTAATGAAATTGGTATCAATAGAAAGCTTATTCAATGCTCTACATGAAAAAAGTAGAAATTAGAGAAATACAATATGGTTTAAACACCAATCACTTTAGAAGTCATACATATCCACTCAAAAGACTAATTTAGGCTTAAGAAATGATTATGGCATTACAATATCTCCCCATTGGACATATTCATCCTTGAATGTTGCCAAATAGGCCAATAGCAATAGAAACAAAGGACGCACAGCAAGAATGACTCATATTAAAGGGCTCACTATACTCTCCACTTTTGAGCACTTCACCAAATGCACGAATCATAGAGGGAATAACCATATAGCTGAATATATTAGATTAGGAGGAATCTAAATTAGGGAAATAGTACCTTCAGCTTGATTTGGACTCGCGAAGAAAAGATTAGTGTAACTAGCTCGCATATTTGCTGCTTCTTCCCAAGTGGCACCCCATACTGATTGATTTCACCACAGAACTTTAACCAAGGGAACTTTTTTGTTTCTTAGTCTACGAACTTGATAATCTAGAATTTCAATCGGGATTTCATCATACGAAAAGCTATTCTGATTGGTAATTATTAGCCAGAGGTCTTTTGGATGATCTTTCTGGCTAATGATTTTCCATAGGTATTTTTGGATAATCTTTCTGGTTTTCCTCTAGATAGGGAAATAGAGTTTGATATTGAACTAATTCTGGACACTCATCCAATTTTCATTCATCCATATAAAATGCCTTCGACTGAGTTTAGGAAACTTAAGGAGCATCTTAAGGATTTTCTATATAAGGGGTTTATTCATCCTAGTGTATCACCTTAGGGTGCACCGATGTTGTTTGTGCACAATAAGGATGGTTCCCTTCAGATGTACATCACTATAGGTATTTGAATAAGGTGACGATCAAGAACAGATGATCTGTTTGACTAATTACAAGGTGCTAAGTTCTTTTCTAAGGTTGATCTTTGGTTTGGGTACCATCAGCTAAAGATTAGGGAGGTGGACATACCTAAGATGGATTTTCGTACTCGGTATGGGCACTTTGAGTTTTTCGTGATGTCATTTGGGTTGACTAATACTCTAGCGGGGTTTATGGATCTGATGAACTGAGTTTTTTATCAGTAGTTAGATCTCTTCATTAGTATGTTTATTAATGACATTTTGGTTTATTCAAAGAGCGAGGTAGATCACGCTAATTACCTCTATGTGGTGTTGTAGATCTTAAAGGAACAATAGTTGTATGCTAAGTTATCCAAGTGTGAGTTTTTGTTGATTGTTGTAACAATCTTAGGTCATATTAATTCTAGTTAGAGGATCATAGTGGATCTATAAAAGGTTGTTGTGGTAAAGATGTGGCCTAGACCTGTGACTCCATCTGACATTTGGAGCTTCTTAGATTTAGATGGGTATTATAGGCAGTTTGTAGAATGTTTTTCATCGATAGCTGCTCCTTTGACTAGGATAACTTAGATGAAGGTTACATTATTTTGGTCAAATGCTTATTAAGATAGTTTTAAGAAGTTGAAGGATATGTTAACTTTCACTTTAATTCTGACTTTGTTATAAGGAAATGATGGGTTTATGGTTTATTGTGATGTATCTCGGGTAGGGCTTGGTTGTGTGTTGATGCAACATAAGAAGGTGATTGACTATGCTTCCAAGCAGTTAAAGGTACATGAGAGAAATTATCCTGATCATAATTTGGAGTCGTTGGTGGTTATGTTTACTTTTAAAATATGGCGGCATTATTTGTATAATGTTCATGTGGATATCTTTTCTAATTATAAGAGTCTGTTGTATGTATTCACTCAAAAAGAGCTTAATCTCAGGTAGAGGAGATGGCTTGAGCTTCCCAAGTATTATGTTATGAGTCTTCACTATCACCAGGTAAGTATAATATAGTTTTTGATGCTCTTAGCAGGGTATCCATAGGGTGTTTAGCACATATTAAGGAACGAAAGAGGGAATTAGTGAAGGATATTCACCACTTCGCTAATATTTAAATTTGCCTCTTGGATACCAGGGATGGTGGCATGATAGTGTAAGGAGTGGTTTGATCATCTCTTGGTGTGGAGATTAAGGAGAAGCAAGTGTTCGATCCTATCTTAATGAAAATTAAGAATTACATTGGTGGGCAAAAGGTAGTAGTGTTTGAGATAAGTGGGGATGGTACTTTATGGTACTAAGGGAGGTTATGTATTACTAATATCGAAGGTTGGGACAAAAGGTTTTGGATGAAGTGCATGAGTCATGCTATGTTGTTTATCCCAGATCAACTAAGATGTATCATGATCTCAAGGAGATCTATTGGTAGAATGGAATGAAGAGGGATATGACTAATTTTGTGGTCAAGTGCATGGTGTGTCAACAGGTTAAGGTTGAGCACATAAGGCCTGAAGGGTTGTATCAAGAAATTTATATGCCCAAATAAAAGTGGAAAGGGATCGATATGGACATTTTATCATATTTCCTTAGTCTCGGAGTCCATATGATTCAATTTGGGTCATCGTGGATAGGATGACTAAGTTTGTGCACTTTTTTCAAGTGCAGACTACCTTCTCAGTAGATGATTATGCAAAGTTGTATCTTTAGGAGATTCTAAAGTTACATGGGGTTCTTATTTTTGTTATTTTTTATCAAGGCACACAGTTTATGTATCACTTCTACTGGTCTTTTCAAAGAGGGTTGGGGACCAAAGTGAGTCTGAGTACTGCTTTTCATCTGCAGATAGATCGGACAGTAGAGTTAACTATTCAAACATTTAAGGATATGCTTCAGGACTTTGTGATTGATTATGGTGGAAATTGGATTGAACCTCTACCTTTGGTAGAGTTTGCTTATAACAATAGCTATCATTTTAGTATTGGTATGTCTTATATTAAGGGATTATATGGTAGGATTTTTAGATCTCTAATTGGTTGGTTTGAGGTTGGTGAGGCGGGTATGTTTGGTCGCAATTTGGTTTACCAGGCTATAGAGAAGGTAAAGTCAATTTGAGATAGGATTAAGGCTGCATAAAGTCGCAAAAAGTCCTATAAGAATGTTAGGTATAGAGACTTAGAGTTTAGGGTTGGGGATAAGGTTTTCCGCAAGGTGTCTCCTATAAGGGAGTGGTGCGATTTTTTAAGAAGGGGAATCTTAGTCACCGATATGTGGGTCCTTATAAGATTTTTCTTAAAGTTGGTAATATTGCTTATGAGGTGGAGTTACCTTCTAGCTTAAACTTTGTTCATCCGGTCTTTCATATTTCCATGTTGAGGAAGTGCATTAGTTATCCTTCTTTGGTTGTTCCTTTAGAAGGATTAGGTCTCACTGATTATTTATCTTATGAAGAGATTTTAGTTGAGATCTTAGATAGGAAGGTTTGTTGGTTATTTACTAAAGAAGTGGCTTCGGTTAAGGTTCTTTGGCAGAACCATAAGGTGGAAGAAGCTACTTGGGAAGCGGAAGAGGACGTGAAGTCCAAATATCCATATTTATTTTTTACTCTTGGGATTCGTGCAGAAGGTATGTTTCTTCAAAACATATTTATTTTTAAATTTTGTTAAAGAAAATACTAATATCTTTGCCACTTTGTTTTAAAACTTTGTTAAATATTGGGAAGATGGCTAATAACATATTCAAATTACTTTTGCATGTGGTTACCCCTACTTCGTCTTTTATTCGGGGATGAATGTTCATAGTGGGGGAGACTAAAACATCCTGGTTTCTGGACCTTATAAACTTTCATGGAATTTTGATCTTTGGATCAAATACGACTCATAGGTACTAGCCGTATGTTGGGGTACGAATGGTATGGTCTGATCGTATATTGACCTTTATGATTGGTTGGATAGATTTTGATTACTAGAATGGATACGACTTGGGGGTATGAGTCGTATAGGTGGTTACAGATTGTTTTGCTCTTTAAATCAATCTTAGAATTGGTTACTTAGGTTGGATCTAAGTACGAGTGGTTCACTATGAGTCGTAAGCTAGGATAGGAATTATAGTAGAGGCTCATATGGTAGACAATGCTCAATTCTCCTAGTATTTTATTCTACTAGGGATACGAGTCATGGATACAAACCGTGTACTGTGGTTATGAATGTGTTGGATGAGTTATATATTTGATAGTGTTTGGTCTAAAGGTGGAGGTTCAAGATATGACTGGTGGGATACCAAGCATAGTAGGGTAAGAGTCATGAGGGTCAGTCGTATCCCTGTGATGGGATTTTGGTGCACCTTAAGTGAGGGTATTCTTGACATTTCCTCACTTATCCCAATAGGGTCCCCAACTTCTAACCAATTTAGGAGATTATTTACCTTATTATTCTATTCATTAACACTTCAAAACTCTTCTAAAACACTCCATATTTCTCGCAAGAGCTTTTGGGCAAGGGGAGCTAGGGTTTCAATTAAAGGATCAATTTGGGGCTTGTCTTGGTGATTTCTTTCCTACATCATCTTGGTTTAAGCCATTTTCTCTTCGCTCATTGTTATTTCTAACAAAAGGCATGGTTTTAATGAATATTTTCATGATTTCATTAATTGAATTATTTTGGTTTTCAAATACGATTTTGGTGTTTTGATGTTAAATGGTTGGTTATTTTTTTCCATTGTTTTAATTATGTTTTTATATGCATTAATGGTTATTTTGGATAATTGGATTGCATGGGAATGGGTTAATGGTAACTGGAATTGATTTTGGTCATATTATGTCCCCAATATATTTGACAAAATTCATATGAAGATATGTTTATTGCATTGACTTCTTTTAATGGAATTTTTTCTTGTTTTAAAACTTTGTAAAGGAATTATGCAGGTTTTAAATGGATTGGAATGGTAAATGTCTAATGGTTATGCTTGTGGGGAACATGGATGTCTCCCAAGTTGTTTGATATGGTAAATTGAAGGGAACTTAAAAGTCCTTTTAAACCTATAAATGGTTGGCTATGGATGATACTTGCAAGTAAGGGTTTGTATGATGATACGAATATCAATGGCCTTGCTTAATTGATGGGTAATGTTTTGGTTATTTGGAAATTGGTTTTAATTGAGCAATAATAGTAGGATGTGTAGCAAAGCAATGGAAGGTGGAGGTCCCTGGGGGACAAATATTAGAAACTCATATTTGGCATATGAGGTTGGTCTTGGTGACCATGTTCCTAATTTCACACTATATTTAGGTGATATACTATTCATTCCATGGGATACTTCCCTGGTCATGTGGCTGCACGCAATGAGGCTCTTTCACCAGGGGAGTTGAACTCATATAACCCGTGGCGGGTTTAGGACGAAAAAGCAACACAACCTAGGTAAGTGTTTAAAATGCATGCTAAAATTAGTTTGTTTTTCCCATCATGGTTATATATATATATATGTATGGTTGTGTGCATGTGGATGGTTTTACTTGGTTTTATAAAAGGCATTATTTTATCTTTACCCAGAGATTATGCTAGCAATAACCCCATCTACTGGTGGTTGTATACCCACGCTATGCAAGAACTACCCGTTTTACTCCTCCCACATCACGATTGACTCGGGGATAATATTTGGACTGAAGTGGTGAGCTTCTATTCCTTCAGAAGGCATAATTTCATGTTATGGATATTTCAAGACATTTTTATTTTATTTTAGATATTGGTTTTGGATATGGTTGGGGGCATGTCCCAACCGGATTTCACTACTCTTTTGGTAAAAGGCTTTGTGGTACTTCTATGCGTTAGAATGGGCAGGATAGGTATTGGTGTCATTCTTGGCATTAGAATAATTAAGGAGGCTTGCATCATCAAACATAATTTCTTACTATTCCTTCATATTTTATTTAGGGATAGATTATATTTTGTTTTGGAACATCCTTGGTTATTACATGGCTTATGGCCCTTGTTTTGTATGGTTAGGTATGGTTGGATGGTTTTTATGGGATGGTTGGTCTCGATTGGGTTGGTATTGGTTGTGATCTATTCCATAAGTATTTATGAGAGTTGTTACAGTACTTTATTGCATGCTTGGAATTTATCCAACACAAGAAAGGAGGCTGGAGTTTGGGTTAGGTAACGGGGCTGGTCTCCAATCCTGGTCATACTTGGGATGCCCATTACGACAAGGCCTAGGGCGGGTTATGTCAAAATTTGTATATGACCTCTTTTATTATTTTCCCTTAAAGATGGGGAGAATAAATGTGAAAAGTAGTGAAAAAAGAGTCACCCAGGCTGTCTAATATAGTCATGGCTGCACAAAGGGAGTGATAGAGGCAGACGATAAAGAACACATGTCAGGGGTAGGGATCAAGCTACTAGGTAGTTTTGTGATAAGTTAGAATAAACTACCTTACCCAAAGATCCTGCCATTGTAGTAGCAAAGGAGGTACCAATATATTTGTAGGAAGGTGTTATGCATAATACAACTTCTATTGATGCTCTACAGTAGATTTTGACTCTATTGAGCAATTAGACAGGGATTTGGGCAATATCTAAATTCCAACATGTAAGTATTTTAGGGTTCAAAATTATTAGGTCTATAACGACACAAATGGATCATGCATATGAAATAGGGATCTTTCTTAATATAGGGGGTAGGGTCGATGATAACTATAGTGGAGCATAATTTATTTTGTAGTTTCACTAAATAAACGCAACAATTTTCTATGGTATCAAGTCTAAGGATTTTTATGAGTTTATTATTGATTGTTATAAGGGGATCCATATGATTTGGCAGTAAAGTAATATGGGGTGGAATTTATTACTTTCCAGTAACATGGGGATGCAAAGGTTTTAGGGAGAGCTTTTATGTAGTTTAGACTAGTTAGATTAACTCCATTGACTTGGGTATAGTTTTACTCCATTTTTTGGAGAAGTACTTTCCTCAAAATTTGTCAGATAAGAAGAAGGATGAGTTTACTATTATTGACTAGGGAAAATTACATATATTGCAGCCTTTGAGGCTCGATTTCATTTACTCTCTAGGTATTTATTTAAGGTGTTGCATATGGAAGAGGATAGGATTCGTCATTTAATTTTAATGGGTTGATATAGGATTCAACTATTAGTACTTCATATAGTATCTTATGGTTGAACCCTTATCTACTAAGGTGATATGAATGTATTTAAGTAATCGTTGTTCTATAAAACTTTTTAAGTTGTGGCTGAGTATCTTAGCAATATGAAAGGGGTGAAAAACAAAATGGTTACATAAAGTTTATAGTAAAAAAAGCCTGGAATAATGGTAGCTATGTTGTCGCTTTGGCTAAGGTCCAATCTATCATGGATATTCTGGGATCCCAATTCAGTTTGTCATGTGGTTTCAGCTGGGGATCCATATTGGGCTAGCTAGTTTTTTTCATAGCATAGTGGGTATGTTACTTCTTAATCTTTAGGTTAGAGGCCCACTTTATGTAGGGCATGTCATTAGTTTGATCAGGTTGGAAATTTTTAGAGATGGTATCCCTAATATAGATAGACTAATTATTTAGCTTAATATTAGGCTCTCTGATCTCTAGCTCTAGAATGTAGGAGAGATAGTGCACATAGTAGAGATCATCCTCAAGGTGGGATTGGTGGCCATATGGCAGGTATAAATGGCACTTACCATGGTAGGTAAGGCTCACTAGTAAGTGGTCAAATATTTTTCTAATCTTTCCCAGGTAGACCCAAGCTAAAGGCTTTTGGTATATTGATCATGAGTACTATTCTAATTAGTGACCAGATGGGTATAGCTTTATTTGATCCTGTTTCAATATTTTCTTAAGTGTATTTCTGTTTTATTGTGGGGTTAGATATGATAAATGATTTTATTAATATTTATATCCATGTTTCAACCTCTATTGGTGATTCGGCGATTCAAGATAAAGGCTACCACTCCAGGGTTGTTACATTCATTGGGTATAAAGCCTTGGCAGACTTAGTGATTCTTGACATGATTGACTTTGATGTCATTATGGTGATGCGTTGGTTTTCTCCTTACCATGCCATATAAGATTATCATGCGAAGATAGTGGCTATAACGATGAAAAATATGTTTAGGCCAGAATAGAAGGGTGATTGCATCCTTATTCCTAATCATATTATATCCTTTATTCATTCTAAAAGATTCATAGAGAGGGCTATTTTGCATTTATAGCTCATCATCACACCACCAGTGCCAATGTTCCTCCTATTGGGTTAGCTCATGTGGTTTGTGATTTATTGAAATTTTTATTTCTGATTTACATAGCATTCCACTAGACTATAATAATGATTATTGAATTTATTTGGAGCATACTCATCTTATTTCTATTTCTCCATATATGATGACAACAATTTAGTTGAGATAGTTGAAGTTCAATTGTGGCACCTACGTAGTAAGGTTTATACGCCAAAGTCACTCTATATGGGTGTCATGACCCGAGGTTACCCCTAGTCGCGACACTGTGCTTAAGGCCACAAATAACCCAAAGCTAACCCATCTTTTGGTACCTGTTGTGAGCATTAAATAAAATGATAATAGCATGTCCAGAAGATCAATCCATAAGGTACTATCAATATAAATACTAAATTATACAAAACGACATGTCCTAAGTATATGATAAACACTGGAAAATTAAATTGTCTGTCTTAAACCACTGGCAATAACTAAAAAACTGAATGATTGTCTAACTGTCTGAAATCTTCTAAGAATCATGTGGAGTTGATTGAAAAAACTCCCAACTAACTCTAACCAACTGAATAATAATGAAATTCTGAAAAAAAAAAATAACATACCACGTCCTCGATGGATGAGGATTCGCCACTACTACCGTGGAGAACTATTGAACCGTCTAAGGATGGTTGGGAAACTATATGCCTGAACCTATGATATAAGACAACATAGCGCAAGAGAAATCTATGCGATTAGTACTTTGAATGTAATGGTACGTGAGGTAAGGACTAACTGAAATAAATGCAGGAATTGAATTTAATTACATGAACATGTAAAACTGAATATGCAAGACCAAGTATTTGAATACCTGAATAACTAGTACAGTTTGTATAACTGACTGAATAAATGCTTAAAACTGAGTTCTTTGATTAGTAAAACTAGATATAAATAAACAACCAATACTAACTAAAACTGTGGGAGCTGTGATGTAACCAACATAAACCATGGCTATTACCATGGAGTCCAATGTTTGACCCATGTTCACGAGGGTTGTTCCATCCTTACCATTGGAGGGGAACCTAAACTGGGGTGATCTCTATACTGAGCCCAATTTGAAAAAAAAACTCTCTTTTATAAGTCCCTAAATCCTACGTGGGCACATTTTTTCTGGGAAATAGGATTGTTTAAGCCATACTTCCCACTCGGTGCTAAATCGTACATCCAACTGAATGACACTAGTGTTATTTGTGGTTAAACATAGCATGGTATCGCACTGAAAAGGATCAACTTTAAATTGAGCATAGTAATTAAATATTTGTCTGACTAACTAGTATTTGAAAAGTCTTAAACAACAAGCAAACACAAAAGTGTCGGGTGTTTATAACCCACCAGCACAGAATGATTACCAAAATACGATAACAACTCATAGAATATTAATAAGAAGTCATTGTTCTGAGACCCAAAACATTGGATAGTTCAATTCATGAGTATAATACATGAATTTAAGCATGGGAACATATTAAACTGAAGAGAATAGAAATTTCTCATCAAAATAAATAAATTAAAGATAAAAATCAAACTTATTGTTTAAAACATGAATGAGTACAACCCTTATGATCTTTAGTCCCATTAAACACATGCTAATGCTGTGCTTTAACACATGAGGATTTGGGAATAAAACCTAACTTAAAACATGAAAATTCAACTTGAAAATCATACATTTGGGCACAAGGATGAAAGTTAACCTTGTTCAAACCCCACATACCTCAATAGCGAGATTCTTGAAGATTGTGTTATGGATAGAGGAGGGTTTCTAATTTATAATTTTGAGATAAATGGGAAAATAATTCCTCTATGGATTTCCCCAATCGTGTTATGGATGCCTTGGGTTGACAGAAAAAGACTTCATTGCACCTAGATCTCTTTAATCAAGAAGCTAAATGCACAACTCGAACGCACTGCCACCCTTACTCCAGGGGAGTAACTCACGCCCCACAACCTTCACTCCAAGGGAGTAACCCATACTCTTCAAACCTCATCACATTGGGAATAACCACAGTGCCATAGGACTATCACGAGGGCTCTCTATCTCCACTATCCAAACACACCTCGAACCCCGTACAAAAATCTCAAAACTCTCCCCAGACATACGTTTAACAATCCTAAACATGTTTCAACTCCAAAAAAAAAATTTCTCAAGGTAGAGAAGGCCAAAAATTAAATCCATAAAGTTTTGTGGTATTGGAAATGAAAAAGTCCTCAACACTTGGTGAAAATTTCAAGCCTTGGACCCCTTAAGCATGCAACTAAAACTGATCGGGCGTAGAATCTTAGGGGGTATAACAATATCTCCCCCATGTGACCATTCATCCTCAAATAAGACTGGTTAAGCCAAGATACTATGGAGACTGAGAGTATATAGTAAACACTAATATGATGAAACATGATGTGATAACCGGGTTTGAAATATGATAATACTACATACGATGAACTAACTTCATAAATGCATGCTATTACAAGAGAATAGTTTCATAGTTGTAAAAGAGAATGAAAAGAGTCAACCAAAGGAAAAATCATTACCTCAAGTTGAGTATGAATTTATTGAGAAAAGATGAGGATACCAGGGTCTTATATCAACTTGTGCTTCCCAAGCAGCTCCCTCTACGGACTGATTCCTCCAAAACACTTTAACCAAAGAAATTTCATTATTTCTTAGCCTATGAATCCAAAAATAAAGAGTCTCAAATAGGAATTCATCATAGAAAAGGGTATCTATAACATCTACAATTTCTAAAGGAATAATAGAAACTGAAACACCAGTGCATTTCTTTAACAAAAAAATATGGAACACCGGCCAACATAACGGGGATTGAGCTTCCCGTCTTGACAAATCTCTTCACTTCCTTCATAGGTGAAATTTTCAAATTGACCAATTCACCAACCTCAAACTCAAAATCCCTTCTCCTCAAATCTATATAAGATTTTTGATGGCTTTGGGCTATCTTTATCCTCTCTCAAATTAACTAAACTTTATCCATTTCCTTAAACACTGAATAAAGTAGCCTCACCTACTTTAAACCAACCAATTGGAAACCTACATGTCCTTCTATATAGATCCACAGAGCCATCTAAATACTGGAGTGATAACTATTGTTGTAGGAAAACTCAATCAAAAGTAAGTGGTCATTCCAACTACCTTTAAGGTCAATAATATAGGCCCTTAACATGTCCTATAAAGTCTGAATGGTCCTCTCTGCCTGACCATCTTTCTAATGATGAAAAGTTATACTGAGGTGAACTTGGGTACCAAGACCCTTCTAAAAAACTTTCCAAAGTTTAGATGTAAACGAGTACCTCTATCTTAAATAATAGAGAATAAAACCCTATTCTTAACGAGTACCTCTATCTTAAATAATAGAGAATGAAACCCTATTCATGCTCACTAAATCCATAATCCTTACTGGAATGTGAAGTATAAACTGGTAAGAAATAGGTGACTTTGTTATTCTATCTACAATGACCCAAATTGAATTATTCTGACGTCACGTACGAGGCAATCCTGTCACAAAACTGTATTCACCATCTCCCTTTTCCAAGTGGGATGTTGAACTCTTGAAGTGAACCACTAGGCCATTGGTCAACCTTAAATTGCTGACAGTTTGAACACTTAACCATAAACTTGGTAATATTTTTCTTCATACCACTCCACCAATAGATTTCCTGCAAGTAACGATACATCTTAGTGGCCCCGAGGTGAATAGAATACCATGCACCATTTACTTCTTCTAATATTCGTTATCTCAAACCATCAACACGCGAAACACATAACCTGTCTTGATAATGAAGAACACCATCTACTCCTTCGGAGAAAATCATCACCTTCGTATCTCTAACAGCTTCCTTCAACTTAACCAAATTAGGATCCCAGTCTTGCTTTCCTTTTCTTGGGCAATTAATAAAGATTCTAATCCATTCTTAACCCATATACTACCTTCCGCCAAATTAATTAATTGAAATCCTAACTTAGCAAGATGATAAACCTCACAAACTAACTCCCTCTTATCACCTTTGACATGGGAAACACTATCCATAGATAATATACTAAGGGCATCTTCCACTGCATTAGCCTTTCTCAGAGGATACAACACACTCATATCATAATCTTTCAAAAACTCAAGCTATCTTCTTTAGCAATGGTTTAGGTCTATCTGAATGAACACTTACTTTAAGATCTTGGGATCCACGAACACATCAACATGTTACCCATAAAGATAGTGCCTCCAAATTTTCAAGGTGAACGTGATAGTTGTAAACTCAATTTCATGGGTTGGATAATTCTTTTCATGGGGCTTAAGTTGTCTAGAGATGTAGGCTATGACCTAACCCCTCTGCATCACTAGTCCACCTAGACCAACTCTAGAAGAACCATAATAAACTACAAATCCAAGCCATCTGGCAAAGTTAAGATTGGGGCAAAAAAGAGTCGAATCTTCAACTCCTAAAAACAATTCTCATAGGAATCTGACTATTGAAATTTTACCTATTTTGGGTTACTCAAGACATGGGGAAAGCAATAGAAGAAAAACCTTACACAAACCATCTATAATAGCCACCCAAACCAAAGAAACTCCTAATATCTAATGGAGAGATGGGTCGAGGCTATTTTCTTACTACTTCAGTCTTTTGAGGATCAACTCAAATGTCATCACCAGAAATGATGTGACTAAGTAAATATAAAAATCTCAAGAAAAATTCTCACTTATTGAACTTAGCGAACAACTGGTGATCTCTAAGGATCTACAACACAACTCTCAAATGGTCTACATGATTATTTTCACTATTAGAATATACAAGGATATTATCAATGAAGATGATGATGAACATGTTCAAGTATTGCATGAACACCCTGTTTATCAAGTCCATAAAGTTGCATAGGAATTTGTTAGTCCAAAATATATAAATAGGAATTTAAAGTGAACATACCAATTTCTGGAAACTGTCTTCAGAATGTCACATCTCAAACTCTAAGCTGATGATAACCGGATCTAAGATCTATCAAAGAGAAATAACTTACACCATGAAGTTGGTCAAATAAGTCATCAATTATGGGGATAGGATATTTATTCTTGATGGGGACTTTGTTCAACTGAAGGTAGTTTATGCACATTCTAGGAAAACTGTCTTTCTTGGGCATGAATAGTAGTAGAGAACCCTATAGGGAAACACTAGGCTTGATGAAACCTTTATCTAAGAGATCCTTCAACTACTACTTCAATTCCTTAAGCTCAGTTAAAGACATTCAATAGGGTGAAATAGAGGTAGATTGGGAATTTAGAAAGAGATCTATTCTAAAGTAAATTTCCCTTTCGGGATGAATTTTTGGAAAATCTTTGGGAAATACATATGGAAATTCCCTTGCCACTTAAACTGACTTAAGAATTAGAGTCTCAGAATTTAAGTCCCTGAACTCGGATAAGATAGTAAATGCACCCCTTCGACGTCATCCTTTTTTCCTTAAGATAGGAGACAGTTTGACCCTTAGACACTGAAGTACTACCCCTCCATTTGATAACTGGCTCATTGGGAAACTAGAAGTGAACAATTCTATTTCTGCAATTGACTGAGGCATAACATGAATAGAGCTAATCAAATCCATACCAAGAATGACATCTAAATCAATCATCTTTAATGCCACACAATCAACTGAAGTAACTTTCTAACACACTATGACAGGGCATTTTTGTATAGCCATTAGGCTATGATGGACTTACCCACTATGGTAGACACTAAGAAAGGCCCTACTAATATTTTTGGATTGACACCGAAGTCTACATCTATGTAAGGGGCCACTAAGGAAAGTAAAGCTCCTGAATCCAACAATGCATAAACATGAAGATGAAACACTTGTAACATAAGCAAAACCACATCTAGAGAACTTCCTTAATTAAGTTGAGTTTGAAGAGTATAAAGTTTGTTATGATGCATCCAATTGGTTGCACTACATGTGTCACCTTTCTAAGCTGGGCAACCTACTGGTGCTTCTAAAGAATTGGAGTAGCCCTATTAGCACGAATCATCTCCCTTCGGGGCTATCACAAGACACTCCTTGATCCTATGACCTGACTTGCCACAACTAAAGCCCACATTACTTCCTACCCGACATTCACCCTAATAGTTCCTACCACACTTTTGGTAGAGCAAGTTGGTATGTCTACTGTTTACACTACCCTGGGTCTTAGAGCCCTACACTCTATCATGACTATTCTGACTAAAATTAGGCACTAGTGGACTAGGTGAAGATAGAGTTAGGGATGGAAATTTCTAGCTAAACTTGGAATGATTACCATATTCCGACCTTGGTTGAGAGAAGTTAAAACTCCCTATTCTGGCCCTCTTATTCTCTTTCTCTTTATCCTTAAGCTTCTCCTCCTTAATCTGTTGAGCATGAACCATAAGTTGTGATAGGTCTATCTCCTTAATTAATATGGTGGTACTACACTCCTTAAACTCACTATCAGCTACACTAGATATAAGCTTACTCATTCTAAACCTACTGTCATCCACCATCATAGGAGTATACCTTACAAACTAATTGAACTTGAACAAGTACTTCTTCATGCCCATACTTCCCTGTTTCCTATTTATGAACTCCTGAACCTTAGATTCCCTCAAATTTAGTAAGAAGAACCTATCTAGGAAAGCTATGGAAACTTCTCACATACTATAGGCTCTAATTCCACACCTCTATCTTTCTTCCATTACTTAAACCAAGTATAATCTACTCCTTGTAATTAATATGCATCTAACTTTGAGCTCTCATTTGAATGATGCATATGATGTCAATCACCTTCTGTACCATATCCAAAAACTCCCTTGGATCCTCCTTAGAGCTTATAAGCTTAAGTTACCGACAAATTTGGCGTCAGTACATCCAGTGTTCCATGTGTCCTTGTTAATGAAGTGTATTGGTGAACCAGCTATGGTTATTCTTTAGAAAGTACAAATGTTTAGGACAGTCTTTCTTATGAAGAGCTCCCATTCGAAATCTTAGATCTATAGATTCACAGACTAAAGAATAAAGAATTTCCCTAGGTCAAAGTTCTTTGGCGGAATCAGTCCGGTGAGGGAACTACTTGGGATGCAGAAGCAGACATGCATACCAAGTACCTTCACCTTTTCTCTGCAAACTCAGATGTAGCTCAAGGTACCTATTTTCCTTAGATTATCTCTTTTCCATTCTCAGTTCCTGCCATGTGGTCATCTTCATCTTATTGCATGTATTCATGAATCAGTCCAGTCAGTCACCATGTTTTAGACTTAGCAACGTAATCATGTTTTCTGTTGTGCACATTCAGTATGTAATCTCAGTACCTCCAAATTTCTCATCTTAATTAGTCTCATTCAAGGATGCATATTCCCAAGGAGCAGATATTGTAACACACCATATTAGTCTTAGCTCATCTTAGCCTATAGTGTATGTACAAGAGGTTTAGAACCTAAATTTTAACTAAATGTTGATGACTTAGCCTTATTTTTGTCTTCTTAACTTCAATGATTTTTAAAGTAATCTTTTTGACCTCCATGCTTATGTTTTTGAGTTAATTTATGTTCAGGGGTGTAAGGAGCATGTCTCGGGTATGTTTTGGATTTTTTCGATAAGGTTTGGACCACATTTAGATTACAAAATCAGCACGTCACTGCGATTGTAGCGCATCACAGTAGAATAGCGATGGAAGCCTTGGAGCACATGATGAGGGCCCAATCGGTGTTCCAGTTATGAATTTTTATTTCAGAGGGGTAGTGTTGTCTTTTCCCATCACCTCAATTCGTAAAAACATGAGATTTGAAGCCCCTAAAAGCAAATTTAGTCATATTTTACACAAAATCTCTCAAAAGAAAACCTCCTTCTCTTATGAATAAACCCAAGCCCCTTAAACATTCAAGCTCAAACTTTAAGAAATCACCAAGAACTCTTTCAAATTCTTTAAATAAGGTATGTTAGATCTTCATCCATGGGCCATTTTCCCTCATGGAGTCTAAGAATCTGCTTTCAAGTTTAAAATTATGATGTTTACATGATATTCATGAATTTTATCCATAAACTCCCATGAATTTTGATTTTTATACAATGTTTTCATGTGCTTTCGTTGGAATTAGTCCTTGACATGTTTGAATGGTGTATTTGTATATTAAATCCTTAATCCATGATTTTAGTATGGAGGTTGTGTTATTATCCCATGAATTAACCTATTCCCATTTTTAAATCTGTGGATTTCAAGTGTTTGATGAAATCCCTAAATGGTTGAATTTTTAACAATGATACTTATGGTGTTTTTGAAGCTTTAGTATATTTTTACTATTGTTGTTATCGAGTCCTAGGAGTTATGAATACATAAAATTTAGTTATTTACATAGTTTCAGAATTTGTAGAATGGTGTTATATAAACCATAGGCATTATCATCAAATCAGTTAGTATGATTAGTTTTTTATTCAATCAAGATTAGTTCAGTTGAGGAATCAAGATCTTCAGTTGGGAGTAACACTTAGCACCAAGTGAAATTAGGGATGGAGTCTCTCCTGTCAGTTAGTCATGAGGCGTTAGTAGCAGTCCGTAGGTTCCAGACCTATGGTGCCACTGTAGACTTTGAGGGGTCCCCCATCAGTTAAGTATGACACCCTCCTCCTTTAGGAAATTAGTTAGTGGATCCATACAGCCAGTGTTAGTACCCGTGGCATGGTACTAACACCCTTACACTTGGGCTCACAGTTTGGTCCTTGATAATATATTGGGGCATGTTGGTTAGAGCAAGCTCCCATAGTTTTAGTTTAGTTTTTAGTGTGACTAAGTTAAGGTTTGTATTTACCATAGAACATAGTTATTAATTATTCATCATTAGATTCTTATTATTTTCAGTTTGTATAAATTTTTAGAGTCATGTTTCATACTTGGTCATACATTCTCATATTTTATAGTTTTTATGCATACTGTTCATCAATCATCTTATGTTATTCCTTTAAGTTAGTTATTATTCATGTACATAAGCCCACGCATATAAGCCTACTCTCATTTAGTATACCATTACATTTAAAGTACTTACTACATACTCATTTCTTGCGCTAAGATGTCTTATATCATAGGTTAGGATGCTTAGGTTCCCGACCATATTTAGACATTTTTATACATCCGCAACAGTAGCAGTGGTGAGTCCTCATACATTCGCAGATCGATCATATTTATTAAATTATTTTATTTTAGTTATACATTTTAATTTAGTTAGGGTCTATCTCATCAACTTATATTTAGTCATTTTCGAGGCTTTCAAATAATTCAGACATTCAGTAGTTATCTTTTTTTATCAGTCAGCTTTCAAAATTTTTGCATATGTTTCAGACTTGTGGATTTCATTTGTATTATTTTTAGTATTTAAACCATATGGAATATTCACTAGTTTCCACACAAATTTATTATTAGTATATTATTTAGAGTTCATCAGTAGGTACCAGCTCAAAGGTTAGCTTAGGGTCACTTGTGATCGTAAGCACCATCGGGCATCCGGGGTCTACTCCCAGGGAATTACATTCATGTTCAATTGGGAGTCCTTAAAGTCATTTCTAGTGGAATATCTTTTAGGGGTGTGTATCGTGCCACACTATTTAGAGAGAGGCTAAAAGGCATTTACGAATGTTTCACTTTTTTGGTAATCTATTTTTAAGCTTGGATCCAAAGTGCTGGAATTCTTCTCTTATCCCTAGTTGTTCAGTGTTTAGATCATGCCTCTATAATCAAGAACAAAAAAAAACACTTCAGTCCCATCTAGGGACAATATTGATGGGGTATGTCCTACGTCTAGACTTCATCTTCGATCTCAAGTTCTATCTCTGATAGATTTGGAGTTCCTCAGATTATTACCAGTCCTCTTTAATAGAAGGTGATTATTGCTGAATTTTTCTAGTCTATTCATACTATTGCTTTGATGGTTGCTACTCAGGCTGAGCGGGATATGTCTGGTGGTTTGTTTACTGAGGCCACAAGTTCTGGTTAGTTTATGAAATAGAATCCTCCTCCTTTTATTGGTATGAAGGTATAGGAGGATCCAAAGGCTTTCCTAGATGAAATGGAGAAGATATTTTGAGCAAGCTACCAATGTGTAGAGGATAAAATTTGCAGCTTAACATCATAAATACGTTGCATATCAATGGTATGAAGAGTGGCACATGGGTAGGGGTGATGTAGAAGTGTCAGTCTTCTGGGATACTTTTCTAAGGCCTTCTTTGATTGCTTTATTCCTCAAGAGCAGATGGAAGCAAAGATGGAGGAGTTTTTGAATCTCCTGAAGGGGAAGATATCTGTCAAGTAATATACCTTGAAGTTTCATAAACTCTTAATGTATGCTCCTAATTTGGTAGCAAACTTGAGAGAGAGGATGAGAAAGTTTGCTTTTGGGTTGAATCAGTATTTTATCTTGGAAAGAAACACTGCTTTGCTTATTATAGATATGGATATTTGTAGGTTGACTGGTCATATGCAGTATGTAGTGGATAAGAAGAGGAAACATGCGAAGCTCAAAGATTGGAAGGGTAAGAGGGAAGATTTACTAATTCATGAGGTGCTCCATCTTAGGGTAGTCGAGATGGCAGAAAATCGCAGAAGTAAAAGTGTGGGAGTTCAGGATCCTTCCTTACTGCTAATACTCCTTACTTGAAATAGTCGGGCGATAGGCATCATCAGGGTGGTTATAATTTTTTTACATCGGGTGCCCAATCTCAGGCAAGTGGGGTCAGTCAGTTTTTTTATTCCCTCTTTATATGTTCTGTGGTGGTCCTCATCTAAGTTATTATGATAAAGGGAGGGACAAATACTTCAAGTATGGCCAAGAAGGGCATCAGATCAGGGAGTATCCTATTAATAAGGTTGCTTCGGGATCAAATAAGGTACCGATAGATTCATCTTCTACTACTACAATTGGTTGTGTCGCGTCAGCTTCTGTTACTACTCTAGGTTGTAGTGTTGGTCATAATAAGTTGTATGTTTTGGCATCTTAATAGTAATTCGAGGCATCATGTAATGACTCAATTTTCTATAACTGAAACATCTAACGTTGCACATGATCCCAAAGGACCAAGCGCTAACTCTTTACTGATATCTTTACCTGAGCTCTACATAATATAAATAATGAATGCAAAAACTGGCCATACGATTCAAAACTTCAAAAAAAAAAATCAAAACATAAAACTGAATACTGATACATTCGTCCAAAAAGCCTCTAAACTGTCTGAACTGTGGATTTAATGGGATATGTCCCCAACTAACTTCGTCTAGTGAAAAATAAACTAAATCTGATAAGATAGTAAAAATAAGGATCATCCTCGACTGAAAAGGACTTACTGCTATATCTACTGCTGCTGACTGGGATTGAGATGCTAAGGATACTCTGGATCTTGTTCCTTTGAACATATGGTGTCAAATAAAACACCATAGCACAAACGCATCAGTACGGGAATATACCAAGAATGAAGATGAGGTAAGGCCAAATGTCAGGGCTTATGTATGAACAATTACTTAACTGAATAATCATGATAATACTGAATGAGGACATATGCATAAATGTACAAACCATAACTTAAAAATCACAACTCGAAATACTGAAACTCGTACACTGCTTTATTAACATCTGAACTTACTACTAATACTAAGATACTGAACAACTGAATCATCTAATATGGATAATTGAGTACTAGAGTTGAGATCTATCTTATCTAGCGAGTGATCTCAAAAACTGATGATACTGAAATTGATTAACTGAATTTACTTATATCAATGACTAAATTGTAAGCTTTCTACTCTCGACAGATTGCATCAGAGATCAAACCTCTCTAACAGATGATTTCGGAATATACTATCAATGATAAGAAAGATTATATCTAAGATCAAACCTATCTATCAGAAGATCTCTAAATCTAATAATGAGAATAATCACTAAATCTAAGAATGAGCTTAAGCCTATCTGACGGGTGATCTCTAGATCTAATAATAAGAATACTTAACTGAATCTGAGACTGAGATCAAGCCTATATAGAGAGTGATCTCTGGATCTGATAATGAGATTACTCAATTGAATCTGAGACAGAGATCAAGCCTATATAGCGGGAGATCACTGGATCTGATAATGAGATTACTCTACTGAATCTGAGACTGAGATCAAGCTTATCTAGCTAGTGATCTCCTAATTTGATAATGATATTACTCAATTGAATCTGAGACTGAGATCAAGCCTATCTAGCGGGTGATCACTGGATCTGATAATGAGATTACTCAGTCACTTTATGTGGGACCATGCCTATCTAGCGGGTGGCCTATGAATTAATGGAACTATCTGAGTTCCTCACTGAGATAGATGACTATATCTGACAGTCCTAATTTTTGAGTTTTTTTCTTAAGACTGACACTGAAACTGTAACTGTGGGAGTTCTCACTTAACCGACATGCCTCAAATCATAAATGGTAAGGTCCAACCTATAACCACAGCTTGAAGTGTGTCAATATCGTGCCACGGGTAAAGACCTCTCTGGTCAAGCCTCTCTAATGGGTGACCCTCACAGAAAGTCAAGCTTATGGCAGTACAATAGTCAAGCCTATCTAATGGATGACAAGCCTTTTCTAACGGATGACTCTAATATCTTGTGCTGGCAATGCAGTTCTGAAGTTTAGGGATTGATCCTAATGACTCTTTCTCTCTAACGGGGAGCTACCATACCTGCACTCGCTCAGTGCTAGCTCCTACTTCCAACTGAAAGACTCTGAACTGATTCTTAACTGAACATAAACGGTGCTGAATTTGATACTGATCATATTTCTCGAATGATCTAACTGAGTTAATCTAAATTCACATAGTTCCGTATCTGTCGGAATACTACTGAATCTCGTTATCTAACTGAATGATAATGAACTCGGGATAGATTACTCAAATACTATTAAGGATTAAACTGAACAATTGATTACTACTGGATCTAAGCTGAGTAATGAACTGAGGTTAGAATACTAGCGACATTGAGATTACTGAGATTATTAAGATTTCTTTCATTCTGTACCTGTCTGATAGTACAGAGTTCTATAACTCACTGAGTTCTAAGAATCGTGGCTTGACTAATATTATCGTGAAAAGTGACATGGGCTCTAGACTGCAACTAAATTGTCGGGTATAAATACCCCCAGGACTCGATAACATAAAAGTAAAGCATAACCATTCTTGAATTATCAAGACCATGGACATTCATTCACCATCATAATTACTAAAGAATCTCTTTAAGAATTTAGAAATCAGAAACGTGTGATAGTATAAGGAGACATGCTATTGGCTCATACTCCATTCAACATTGTGTTGAATCAAACACTTAGCATGTATTAAAATCTTAGCATGTATCGAAGAGAAAATAATTGGGGAATTTCATGCTATCGTGTCACAATTCATTCAATAAGGCTTTTCAACAAACACTAGACATGCATGGTCTTGTACACAATTAGGGATTTCTATTCAACATGCTATGATGGCTCTAATTCCCTTACATAAGCATTTTGTCAAACATATAGGGAGTATACTTTTGTTATTCAACAATATCTTCACTTAATTGACTTGAAAACATCACTTAACGAGAAACTTGAAGATGTTTTATCATGAACATCACATGAATACCACATACTACGGTAAAATCTTGAAAATCGTGCAAACAAACATGAATCAAAACTTAATAATAGCACGAACATCAATTTTAACACAGATGAATCATGAAAACCCATAAACAAAAGATCTTTGAATTTTTGAAAAGGGTTCTTGATCTTATTGGATGAAAGGGACCCAAGAATAAACATCGACATACCTTAGAGAAACTCTTTCTTCAATGCTCTTGGAGAGATTCTTAATTTCTTGATTTCTCTTGATTTTCTTGAAGAAGAAAGAAGGGTTTTGATTTTGTAGAAACCCTAGTTTTTGATGTTAAAGTTGAAGAATGAAATTGTGATCCTTGATTGGATATAAATAGGGCCTGAAAAGAGTGGGAAAAGGACCAAAAAACCCTTTCAAAATTGAGTTAAAAATTCTGAACGGGGTCTGCGGTGATTGAAGTGACAGTCCGTCGCTCAGTTTGACGGTCTATCGGATCGTTCATCATACATCAGTCAGAAAAATAACACACTACATCAATGCAATGGTCTCAGCAATGGTCCATTGAATATCTGACGGTCTATTGGATCGTCCGTCGTACGTGGGCAAGGATGAGCCTACACTGCCTCAGTACGATGGTCCCAATGATGGTCTGTCACAGCTTCAATGGTCCATCTTCCTGGACATCACACTTGGGCCAGAAAAGGGAGTCACTTCCTTGGTTACAACGGTCTGGCCGATAGTCCCTCGCAAGCTCGACAATCCGTCAACCCTGTCGTCGTACCTGGGCAGTTCCGATTGCTTTCAGTAAAACGTCCATAACTTTCTCGTCCGATGTCAGATTTTAACAAAATTGGTATCGATGGAAAGATTATTCAATTTTATACATGACAAAAATTCGATATTATGGAAATTATAAATGGCTAAAAATATTTCTCATTTGGGAAGACATTTCTTAACCTTTTATGGCTAGATTTACACTTCACTAAATACTCTCTAAGGCTCAGACTATGAGAGACTTTTGTGGGGTATTACACATCACCTGATATTATTACTATTACTTATAAGTCTTTTCTCGCAATGGGTATTGTTTGCTTGATCTGGGGTCTACTCTTTCTTATGTTACCCCATTTATGGTTGTATGTAATTGTTTTAATCTTGAGGTTATTTTAGATTATTTTTCTATCTCTACACTAGTAGGTGACTTAGTTATTGCTATATAGTATATAGGGGGTGTATGGTATATGTTAGTAGTAGAAGGATTTTGATTGATTTGTTTGAAATTGATATGGTGGATTTTGATGTTATTCTAGGGATAGATTGGTTACGCTCTTGTTACACATCCTTAGATTTTTAAACATATAAGGTTGTCTTTCCGTTCCCTGGTAAACTAGATATAGAGTGGGAGGGTGGTTCCCTAGCTCCTAGAGGGAGGTTTGTTTCTTATCTTACAACTCAGAGGTTAATCTCTAAATGTTGTCTTTATCAATTGGTCTAGGATAAAGATTCTAATATGTAAGGTACTTATCTACACTCAGCTCTGATGGTAAATGAGTTTTCAAAGGTCTTTGTGGATGATCTTCCTAGTGTTCCTCTCGATAGGGAAATAAAGTTTTGTATTGATTTGGTTCTGAACACTAATAAGATATTTATTCCTTCTTATAGAATGGTTCTAGGGAATATGAGAAAACTCAAAGATAAATTTAAGGACCTTCTAGATAAGGGGTTTATTCATCCTAGTGTATCCCTATGGTGAGCACGTGTTGTTCGTGCACAAGAAGGATGGTTCCCTTTGGATATAGAAGACTACAGATAGTTGAATAAGATAACGGTCAAGAACGGGTATCCTCTCCCAAGGATAGATGACTTATATGGGTAGTTGCAAGGTGCCAAGGCCTTTTCTAAGATAGATCTTCATGCTGGGTATCATCGGCTAAATATTAGGTATGTGGATATCCATAAGATGAATTTTTGTACTCGATATGGGCACTTTGAAATTTTTGTGATGTCATTTGGTTTGACTAATACCCTGGCAGCATTTATGGACTTGATGAACAGATTTTTTAGGTAGATCTTAGATCCGTTCATCAGTAAGTTTATTCATGACATTCTGGTTTATTCCAAAAGTGAGGTGGATCATGCTAATCACCTCCGTGTGGCATTGCAGACCTTGAAGGAATAATAGTTGTATGCAAAGTTCACAAAGTATGATTTTTTGTTGAATGCTATGACCTTTTTTGGTCATATTATTTCTAGTAAGAGGATCATGGTGGATCCGTAAAATGTTATTGTGGTTAATAGCTGTCCTAGACCCACGACTCCAGCTGATATTACAAGCTTCTTAGGTTTGGCTGGGTACTATAGTTGGTTCATGGAAGGCTTTTTATTGATAGCTGCTCCTTTGACAAAGTTAACTAATAAGAAGGTTAGGTTTTCTTGGTCAGATGCTTATATGGGAAGTTTTGAGAAGTTGAAAAATAAGCTTACTTTGGATTCAATTCTGACTTTGTCACAAGGCAATGATGGGTTCGTGGTCTATTATAATATGTCTTGTGTAGGTGTTGGTTTTGTTTTAATACAACATAGGAAGGTAATTACCTATGCTCCCAGGCAGTTAAAGGTACATGAGAGGAACTATGTTACTCACAATTTGGAGCTATTCATGATTCTATTTGCTTTAAAGAAATGGCAGCATTATTTGTAGTGTATATGTGGGCATCTTTCTTGATCATAAGAGTCTATAGTATGTGTTCACTCAAAAAAAGCTCAATCTCAATCAGAGGAGATGGATTGAACATCACAAGGACTATGATATGAGTCTTCACTATCACCAAAGTAAGGCTAACATGGTTGCTGATGCTCTTAAAGATTAAGGAGAAGCAAGTGTTGGATACTATCTTGATGAAATTCAAGGGTAATATTGGTGGGAAAAAGGTGATTGTATTTGAGATTAGTAGGGAAATTACTTTACGTTACTAAGAGAGGTTGTGTGTTCCTAATTTCAACAATTTGAGGCAAAGGATTTTGGATAAGGCGCATGATTCACGCTATGTTTTTCATCCCGCTTCCAATAAGATGTATCATAATCTCAAGGAGATGTATTGATGGAATGGTAAGAACAATAATGTGGTTGATTTTGTGATCAAGTTCTTGGTGTGTCAACAAGTTAAAGTTAAACACATGAGACCTAGAGGGTTGTATCAAGAGATTATTTTACCTGAATGGAAATGGGAGGTAATAAATATGGATTTGTTTATAGGTCTTCCTTGGTCTCGGTATCAATATGATTTGAATTAGGTTATCATAGATAGAATAACAAATTTTTCTCACTTCTTTCTAGTGAGGACTACCTTTCTGGTAGAGGATTATGCAAAGATATATCTTCAAGAGATTGTGAAGCTGCATGGGGTACCTGTTTTAATTATTTCTGATCATGGAACGCAGTTTACGTCTCACATCTGGTGGTCTTTCAAAAAATAGGTTGGGGACTAAGGTTAGTCTGAGTACTCCTTTCAACCTACAAACGGATGGAAAAGCAGAGCGAACTATTCTAACATTGGAGGATATGCTTTGTCCTTGTGTGATTTATTATGCTGGCAATTGGCTTGAGCATCTACCTTTAGTAGAGTTTGCTAACAACAATAGTTATCATTCTAGTATTGATATGGCTCCTTTTGATTCATTGTAACGTAGAAGGTGTAGATCTCCTATTTGTTGGTTTGAGCTTGGAGAGGCGAATATGTTTGGTCCCAACTTGGTTTACCAGGCTATGGAGAAGGTGAAGGTGATTCAGGATATACTTAAGGCTTCCTAAAGTTTCCATAAGTCCTATATGGATATTAGGCATATAGACTTAGAATTTAAGGTTGGGGATAAAGTTTTCCTCAAGGTATCTCCCATGAAGGGAGTAGTGAAGTTTGGTAAGAAGGTGAAGCTCAGTCCCTGGTATGTTGGTCCTTACAAGATGTTTTGGAGGGTTGGTAATATTTCTTAATAGTCATAGTTACCTTCTAGCTTGTGCTTAGTTTATTAGGAACTTCACGTCTCCATGTTAAGGAAGTATCTTGGTGATCCTTTTTTGGTTATTTCTTTAGAAGGGTTAGGTATCTAATACTCTCTTTATTATGAAGAGGTCCCGATCAAGATCTTGGATAGGAAGATTCGTCAATTACAGATCAAGGATATGGCTTCGGTTAAGGTTCTATGGCAGAATCATAGGGTTTAAGAAGATACATGGAAAGCGAAGGAGGACATGAAGTCCAAGTATCCACTTCAGTTTTGTTTTCTAGGGATTCGTACTAAAGGTATATTTCTTCAACACATCCTTAGTTTCTGATTTTGTTAAAGCAAAGATTAATATCTTTGCCTCTTTGTTTTCAATCTTTTTTAAAGATTGGAAATATATTTGATAATGAAAATGACTCATACGTGTGGTTACCCCTACTTTCTGTGCTATTCGGGGAGAATGTTCCTAATGAGGGAGACTGAAACACCCTAGGTTTTTATCCTTAGATAATTTCTTAGAATTCTGGTATCTGGACGCAATATGACTCATGGGTATGAGCCGTATGTTGGGTTACGAATAATATGGTCCAGTTTTAAGCTGACAAGTGTTGGTTGGTTGGATGGATTTTGGTCACTGGAGTGGGTACGACTTGAATTGTATGAGTCGTATGATTGGATACAAGTCGTTTGGATTGAGATTTCCTTAGCTTAATCTTAGACTTCATCTCTTAAGTTGGATCTGGGTATGAGTGGCTCACCGTAAGCCATAAGTTAGGGTAATAGTCATATTAGGGACTCGTATAGTGGACAGTATTTAATCCTCTTAGGATTCTATTCTGCCAGGGATACAGGTGAAGGTTACCGATTGTGTGTTATCAATACAACTTGGATAGGATGAGTAGTACACTGGAAAATTTGATTCCAAATATTGAGGCTTAGGATGTGAGGGTATGGGTACCACTCATATCGAAGGGTATGACTCATAGTGGTTAGTCATATCACCGTGATGGGATTGTTGGCAATTTAAGTGGGGGTATTTTGGATATTTACCTACTTACCCTTATAATGTCCCATGACTTCTAACTCTCTTGGGAGGCTATTTACCCTATTATTCTATTTATTAACACTTAGAAACTCTTCCTAAACACTCTATATTTCTCTCAAGAACTTTTGGGCAAAGAAGCTAGGGTTCGACTACAGACTACGGGACTAATTGGGGGAATCTTGCTAGTGGTATCTCTCCATCTACTATGTCAATTAAGGAATGTTCTCTTCCCTCACTGTTAGTTCCAACTAAGGCATGGTTTTTATAAATCGTTTTCATGATCTTACAATTGTATGATTTTGGGTTTTCAACTATGATTTGGGGCTTTCACTATGAATGATTGGTTATGGTTTCCCATGGTTTTAATTATGTGTTTACACGCTTAATTGGTCATTTTGGATAATTGGATTGCATGGGAATGGTTAAATGGTAATTGGAATTGGTTTTCGGTGTATTATTCCCTAAATGTATTTGACAAAATGCCTATAAGGATGTTTTTATTGCATCGATGATTTTTAATAGGACTCTTTCTTGTTTTAAACACGGTAAAGGAATTATGCTTGCTTTAATTTATTTTGAAATGTAAAACGGCTAAATGGTTATGCTTGTGGGGTTCATGGGAATTCCCTAAGTGGTTTAACATGATTAATGGAAGGGTACATAGAATCCCTTAAACCTATATATGGTTGTCTATGAACAAAACTTGCAAGTATAGTTGGTATGACAATGCCACTACTAATGGCCTTGGTTAATAAATGGTTAATAAATTGGTTGGTTGCTTTAAATGGTTTTGATTGGGAAATAATGGTGGGGTGTGTAATAAATTCGTGGAAGGTAGAGGTCCCGGGGGGCCACAACCGGAAACTCATATTTGCCGATGTGAGGTTTAGACCAAGTGACCATGTGGATGATGTCACATTTTATATTTGGGATGCACTAGTCATCCGAGGTTTTCATCCATGTTCATGTGGCTTCACGCACTGGTTCCCTTAAAGAAGGGGGAGTTGAACCTATATAGCCTATGGGTAGTTTAGGATGGAAAATCTACCCAACCCAAGTAAAGGTTTTAATGGCATGATAAACCTGGTTCTCTTTCCCGACATATATATATATATGTATGGTTTTTAAGTATTATGGATGTTTTTACTTGGTTTTATGAATGACATTATTTTATCTTTATCCTAAGTTCATGCTAGCATTCACCGACTAACCTATCTTAAGGAGGCTATATACCCACGCTATCAGGAATAGGACATTCAACTCCTCTAATATAGTGATTGACTCGGGGACAACTGTTGCATTGAAGTGATGAGCTTCCATCTTTCCAAAGGGCTTCATTTTTTGTTATAGATATGTTTAGATATTTTGATTTCTTTCTGGATGATGGTTTTTTCTATGGTTGGGGGGCATGTCCCAATAAGATATTCTTACTCTTTTTGTTAGAGGCTTTGTGGTACTGCTATGGGTTGGTATGGGAGGGATCAGTATTGGTGTCATCCTTAACATTGGTATTGGTATTAGGGCTAATACTGGTTGATGATATTGTTGGTTGTTCCATCCTCTTTCATTTTGGGATTCATCATATTCTGTTTTGCATATTATTTGGTAATGGCCTGGTTTATAACCCTTGGTTCAGTATTGGTTTGGATTGTACCATTTGATGGAAGGGATGACTTGGTAGGGTTGGTCTTGGAATAGACATATCCCAAAGTCAGTCCTTGTCCAGTTACGCTATCTTGTTATATGTTCGAAATTCATCCCATTCAGGGCAAGCGACTGGAGGTTGGGTTGGATAATAGGGGGTGGTCCGCGATTTTGGTTGGACTTGGATCCCCATTACGACAAGGACCTCGGTCGGGTCGGGTCAATTATACCACTAGTACATCTCCTTTAGGTCATGATACATTGACATCGAACAAGGATAAATAACATAACACGATTCACGCACCTCAGTAAAGATCCTCTCCCGCAAACCATCTATATCAGGAACACACAACCTTCCTTGGTACCTCAAGGTACCATCACCACAAATCTCAAAAGCCATCACCTTATGTCCACCTACATCACCCTTGATTCTCATCAAGATAGGATCTTACACTTGCTTCTCCCTTGTTTCCACACCAAGAGACGACCGCTCTACCTCTTGCAGATACTTGCCATCATCTTCAGAATCAAAAAGACAAACTCCAAGGTTATCTAAACAGTAAATATCCTTCACCAACTCTCGCTTCTTCTTGTCCATATGAGCTAGACATCCCATAGATATCCTGTTAAGAGCATTAGAAATCACGTTAGATTTACCTGGGAGGTAGTGAAGACTTATGTCGTAATGCTTGAGCAGCTCAAGTCATCTCCTTTGCCTGAGGTTCAGCTCTTTTTGAGTAAACAAGTTGAAGGCTATTATGATCAGAAAATATATCCACATGCACTCCATACATATAGTGATGCTAGATTTTCAATGCGGACACCACAACTAACAATTCCAAGTCATTAGTCGGATATTCTTCTCATGCACCTTCAACTATCTAGAAGCATGCCTTGCCATTATGCATCAAAATGCTACCAAGGCTCACACGGGATACATCACCATAAACAACAAACACATCAGTGCCTTAAGGCAAGGTCAATACTGGAGCCGAAGGTAGCTTATCCTTAGCATCTAAAAACTACCCTCACAAGCATCATACCATAAGAACTTCACCTTATTATAAGTTAACTTAGTCAACGGGAAAGCTATAGTTGAAAAACTCTCCACAAACCTCCTATAGTAACCAACAAAACCTAAAAAGTTCTGAATCAGTTAGATTCGTGGGTCTAGGCAACTTCTTAACCACTGAAACTTTCAGCGGATACACCATGATCCCTTCTCAAGAAATGACATGACCTAGAAACGTGACAACGTTCAACTAGAATTCACATTTCAAATTTATCATAAAACTATTGCTCCTTCAGGGTCAACAATAAGATGTGGAGGTAATCAACATGATCTAACTTGGTCTTAAAGTACACCAAAATATTATCTATGAATATAGTGATAAACAAATCTAGAAACTGATGGAAGACTCTATTCATCAAATCCATGAATTTTACTAGAGCATTGGTCAACACAAAAAACATAACCAAGACCTCAAAATGCCCATACTGAGGAAAAAAAGTTATGTTAGGGATATACCCCTCCCTAATATTTAACTGATGGTAATCGGATCGAATATCAATCTTGGAGAAAAATTTATCACCCCACAACTGATCAGACAAATCATATATCCTTGGAAAAAGGTACCTATTCTTTACTGTCACCTTATTCAACTAATGGTAATCAATTCACATTCGAAGAGAACCATCCTTCTTTCACACGAACAGAATAGGTGCACCCCATGAGGACATACTAAAACAGATTAAACCCTATTTAAAAAATTTCTAAGTTGCTCCTTAAGCTTCTACAACTCAGTCCGAGCCATTCTATATAGAGGAATAAAAATTAGACAAGTTTCCAGAACAAGATCAATACCAAACTCAATCTTCCTATTAGAAGAAACACCAAGGAGGTCATCGGGGAAGACCTCAGGAAATTTATTCACCACTATGATGGAATGCAAATCTTTAACTCAAACCAAATGATAGATACAACCCTTGGAGAATAATTTTTAAGCTCTAAGATACAATATGAACTAGCCCATAGGAGCTACTAAACCACCCTACACTCAATAACTGGCTGATTAAGTAATTTAAAGACAACCTTACTGGTCTGATAGTCTAGAGAAGCATAGCACAAGTGAAACCAATCCATCCCCCATATTACATTGAAATCAACCATATCTAATTCAAACAGATCCACCAATGTTTCTTGATTGCCCACAGATACCACACGACCCATATAGACTCTTATAGAAACCATAAAGTCACCCACTGGGGTAGAAATAGAAAAAGGGTCTGAAACACACTCGCGACCGCAACCAAAATGCACAACCATAAATGGAGTCACATAAAAATGAGTGGACCCAAATCCAATAAATAGTACATATCATGGTAAAAGAGTTTTAACATACCAGTCACGATATTAGGTGATGCCTCACACTCCTGGTGGGTAGTCAAAGCATAGAGATGGTTCCTACTAGTGCTAGAGCTAGATGATGCACCCTTTGGTGCCAGATCTGATGAAGAGGCAACTAGAAACTTATTTTTCCCAGAAGAAACCTTTGCCACTGGACAACTTCTACCCATATGAACTGGATGAACATAGCCAAAACACTTGTCCTTTCGTTTCTTATAGTAACCCCAATGTAATTGACCACAAAATCTGCAAGAAGAATATGATGAAGCTTACTGGGCCTCACTAGCCTGAGATTGGGAACCCTATGCCCTATAATTGTCACTACTTTGGAAACTCTGGTCACCCAATGAATTTGGGTAGGGAGTACTAGCTGTCTAGTAAAACCTAGAATTGCCCCACTTCTTCTTGGGCTACTTTCCACAATCCCTGCCATTCTAGTATTGGCCACCACCCTAATCTAAAAATATAAACTTCTTGCTCTTCTTTTCCCCTATCTCAACCTTCTTCTTCTTCTCTTTCTCTACCTGCTTTATGTATTCAACAAACCTGGAGATATCTATGTCTTTGTTTAACAAGGTAGCCTTACTCTCCAAAATCAAGTCTCGAGACAACCTAGAAGTGAACTTCCTCATTCTAGCCCTCATGCTAGAAACAACTTCAGAGCATACCAATATAACTACTAAACCTTCAAGGCATACTCCTCGACTGACATCTTACCTTGATTCACATTACCAAACTCATCCATCTTTGCTTCCCTAAACTCTTGAGGAAAGAAACGCTCTAGGAAAGCATTAGAAAATTCTCCTACGAGGATTAATCAGCATTGTCACACCTTGACTGATCCCATTCCTCGTACAACTGGTACATGACATCTTTTAGTAGGAGGCAAACTCGACGCCTTCCACATTAGTGGCATGCATGACATGGATGATATTTTCCATCTCACCTACAAAACCGTTAGGTTCCTCTTCAACCTTTATACAAGTAAAGGTTTGAGGTTTTAACCTTATGAATGGTCCAACGCTTGTGGACTCAAAATAAGGAGTAACAAAATCACCACGCTTGTTTTAAGAAGCTACCAATTGAACTAAGATATGAATAAACTGAAAAAGCTATACATTTATCACATTATCCTAATGAGCTTGAGAAGGATTGGAGGAAACCAGTGGAACTCTAGAAGGGAAATCCTAAACTGGACCCCTAGATCGGGTCTAGAACCCATAAGTAGAATGGATCCTATCAACATTGTCCTCGACTGGGACAAAGGTGTTTTTATGAGCTTTAAATCATTGAGGAAGCATGATCTAACAAATAAAGAAATAGGAATTAGAGAAGAACTCAAGACCTTAGACTTTGTAGCTCGAAAATAGAATACAAGAAAGAGAAACCTTCCTAAATGCCTCGTAGCCTCCTCCTTATAAGTGTGGTGTACTACACGCCCTTAAAAGAGACTCTACTAGACATCGATTTATGGACTCCTAATTGACCACTAACATAGGGAATTGATAATAATCTGGCATAAACTAAACTAGGGTCTAGTCATGTCGGGTATCTCAAGTCCAACAAAGATCGTAGATACCCCTAATACCCAACCATAACCACCCTAGACCCTATGTCAGATAAATTTTCATGATATAAAAAGATAAAAGAATAATAGTTTAAGGAAATTAAATAAAGTCTATAATCATAATCCAACAACCTCAGTCAATTATCGAATTGGTGACAACCCCAATGCCATTATCAATACCAAGGCATACACAAACATGAACATCGCCTATGCCCATAATTGTTTGACAAATCCTCTATCCAAAATTAATAACATCCGATTGAGAAATGCCCCCCGACCATAGCCAAAAACCATACAAAAGAAATACCAAAAATAAAAGAAGTCCATATCATGAAATGGAGTCATTCCAAGTATGAAAGCTCACCACTTCAGTGTCACTCAAAGTTGTCCCTAAATCTAAGTCACTAAGCAAGAGGAATGGTTGTATGACCGGTTCCTATACCGCATAGGAATACATAACCCGAAGATGGTTAGCAGAGTGAATGCTAACATGTACACAGGGATAAAGGTGAAATAATGCCATTATTAAAAATAAGACAAATAACCATATGCAATCACATATATACATATATATCATGTCGGGAAAAGAAACTAGGTTTATTATGGATTTAAAACCTTTACCAGGGTTGTGTATATTAGCCATCCTAAAACCACCTACAGGCTTTATGGTTTTAGCTCTCACTACTGAAAAGGCCCCTGTTTGTGTTAGCAGCACGACCATAGAAAAGAACATGAGATGACTAGTATATCTTGGATAATATAAAGTGGGACATCAAGCACACGGTCACCATAACCAAACCTTACATTAGTAAACTTGAGTTTCAAGTATTGGTCGGGACCTCCACCTTCCACGGATTTACTACACACCTTTTTAATCCTATATTAAAACCATTTACAAATTCCTACCATTTACCTTGGAGTCTTTTATTAGGCATTAACCATTGGTATCACCATACCAAAATTAGAGATTGCAAGTATATCCTTTCAAGCTATACCAAAACCATTAAACCAAGTTGACTCTATGTATTCCAATTAAACCAAAACCACGGCCACCAAGGCCTTTCTAAATAATTTTATATTAACTAGACCAATTTAGGTTCCATTACTATTTTTGAATTGCAAATATTTAAATAGTAGTTAAACTATATGAAAAAATCATTCTCATTGGCCTTTTAATAAATAGGTTAAGGGCACATGTGTTTCTAAACCATAACCAAGTAATTTTAGGGAATCCAAAGTACCTATAAATCTATTTACCATTACCATATATTCCACAGTGTCAAAATCATATTAAATGCATGAAAGAAATATCATAAAACCATTAGAAATATTATTCAACCCTGAACATCCAAAACCCCAAACCATTATGTCAAACCATAACAATATCATGAAAATAATACATTAAAAATATTCTCTTTGTAAAATAACAATGAGAGAGAAAGAGTATTCCTTAGAAACCATGGAAGACTAAGAGAAACCACCCTTGAAAGTCCCTAATCAATTGTCTTAAAAAAACTCAAGCCTCTTGCTTGAACAGAGAGTTTGAGAGAATTTTTTGAATATTTGATTGGAAATAATTGGTTAATGAATTCCCATAAGATGTTTTATGTCGTTGTATCAGCGGGAGTTAAAAAGGGAAAATGTCAAGAATTCCCTAACTTAAAACTAAAAAATTACCGCAGGTTGTTACGAGTCGATCTCGTGACTCATGACCATAAAATACGAATCATACTATTGAGTCATTACAAAGACTGTGAGTCAGACACCAATAAACTATCCACCATACGACTCTTTGATCCCCCCTTGTGACCAAACTATATAACTTGTATGGTCCAGTCATACCTAAGATTGAATAAAAAATGACTAACACTGTCTAACATACGACTTGTCACAATGACTCAAAACCTATCCTCATAGCTCTTAGTGATCCACTAGTACTTAGATCCACGTTAAGATACTAAGTTACTGATTATATGAAGGACTGACCTAACGACTCATCACCAAACCAAATGACTTATACCACCAAAGCGTAGCAACAAAAGAAACCCAAACACCATCACTAGACACCTTCTGAGTTGTATCACCTAACCCATACTTATACCTTATGACTCGTATGATGAGTCATTACAAGTACAGTGAGCTCAAAGCTTAAAAAATTTAGAAGGGCCAAAACCTAGGGCATTTTAAAGAAAGAAAGGAGTATGAATCTAAATACTAGAAAAGATAATTCAAGTAAAGAGAAATAAAAATGGCTTACCTTACCAGAAGATTTCAAAAATTATGGAAAACCAGGTCACTTCATCAAACAATATCCTCTCAAAAATAGGAGTACAAGTATCACATCAAATAAATCCATAGAGAACTCAAAGAAGGGAATAGATTCCGATAGGTTCAAAAACTAAGAAGCTATAGATAAAATTATCAAACAAGAATTAGATACATGGGGAGACACTTTAATTAGATCTAAGACCGAGAATGATGAGAATAATTTTTTCATAGTTTTATTTGAAGATGAACCTACAAGGTTTGATACATTATTTGCTCTTTTGGTCAATGCCGCCTAAGAAAAGGATTATGAAGAAATTTATGCTTGATGTTCAAAAAAAATTGAAAAATAATTTGTAAAAAGTAATTAAGATCCTTGACCAAAATGCTAATAAATTTATACTACAATATGGTAAAAGAAAATGAGCCATTGTTTGATGATCTAAATTATTTTGAGACTGAGGAAAACTCCTTATACATAAGGATGAATAATCTAAAAGATGCTTTAATAGATGATAGGGGTGAAAATGATAAATTTAATGCTAACTGTCAAGATTTTTCCCAAAGATCATTTGTAAAGAAATATGGAAGCCGGTAAGATTTTGGTTGATATTGAGACTAAGTTTAGTAAATCACTCTTGATCTTGAAAAAAAAATGATTGAATCAAAGAAGGAGCTTAAAAGATCTCTCTAGTGGACTACTTTATCAAAAAATCTTTCTAGGATGAATGATTTAATGTTAGACACTGGTAAGGGTCCTTTTTCCCAAATAAACAATTATCCTTGCAATTCTCATAGAAAGAATGCACCAGTCCCTAATAATTTAGTATATATTTATTGTGGTCAAAATTCTCATTACAAGCTTCAGAGTTAGTCCCTTTTCAATGATAGAAAAGGAAATTAAAAGTATGTTGAATCCATCATAAACTCATAAATACCACATTTCTTAGTGAAAAAACTCACAAGAACAGCCACGAATAGAAGAAATCTCATCCCTTTTGAAATACCAAGGGACCCAAGCTCATTTAGATTTCCCAAATCATGAATTAATTTTATAGGAAGGTTAGTAATGAGTGATGATCTTACCACTCAGTCACACTCATTATTCGTGCACATTACCTTGTTTTGAATGAATAAAAGATACAAAGTTTTGATTAAATGCACTAATATCCACACTTTACAGGTATAGAGTTTACAAGATCAAAAAGTGTAGATTGGAGCTGAAAATGATAAAAAGGGAGCAAGAAAGTGCAGTTGAAGACTTCAAGCAACAATTAACCTCTATTGCTAAGGTCGTAGTCTGGTGACCACAGTCGTGGTAGTCAAGCAAAAGTCAAGAAACCGCGGTCGCAAAAGATAATCGTGGCTTACCAGAAGAATGCGGCCCAAGGTCAAATCTGGAAACGCTTGTGGCTGATCCCAAATTTGAAAAAAGAGGACTCAAACCCTAATCATCTAATTCATGCACATTTATAATTCCATTTTCCCGAATAGGAGGTTTTGGTTCTTGAGTTCATAGTCTCCATTCTTGGAGAAGAAAATATTGTATAAATTTTTTATGGAGAATACATTAGAGACCTTATAAGTGAAGGACTAGATCACTTCCATTGGAGATTTGTAGGATTCTAAAGTTTGAATTAACATTCACTTAAGCTTCAATAAATTATTTCAATGGAAATTATGGGTATATCTGTACTTATTTATCTTATATGTAGCTAAATCTCGCTCTTTGGGTTATGTGTGAATAGGGATTTAAGTGTGTGTGGTTTGTTTTTATTAGTCTCTATTTATTAGTTCATGTTGATGGGTTTTATACTTTCTAAGATAAATTGGTTGAGATTTATGGGTAAAAGCCCCAAATACCTACATGGGTTTGATAGATGAAAACTCCAAGCTCTAGAAAGCTCATGGCTATCTTTGAAAGATGGGTTGTGGGGTAAATATTAGGAATCCACATCACCCTTAAAAAAGGAATGTGGAAACCAATGTAATGGTAGAAAATTATGTGTGTAGTTTGATAATATATCACTATTATAGAAATAAGGGTGGTGGTGATTTTAACTACACCTTAAGTATCATCCTAGAAATAGGGACGCCTAGATTATAGTTTCGTTACCAATTTTCGAACATACCCATTAGGTATTCGAAAGAATTAATAGGTGAAAGTTTGGTGTTTTGTTGAAAGACTATCATCAAAACCTATAATCGAACCTACCCATACTTGATCTACTAATATTGAAGTTAATCATTAGAATCCATATGTAACGTTCCTTAGTAATACATAATCCCAATATATGTGCTTAATTGTTTGAAAACTCTAATTATTTCTAGCCTCGAATTTATGATAGAAAAACCTAAAAAGAAACATTAGTGTAAACTTGTATCTCCTCCATTTTTATCTTTTTTACCATTGACTTGAATTTATCTTGTATCTATTAGTTTGAATTAGCTTGATTTCCACTCACATTATTCCTCGTGGATTCGAACCTGGCTCCAAAATTGGGTAAATATATTGATAACAACCATGTTGCACTTAAATTGTTGTGTAAGTTGATCATTATAACAAATGGCGGCGTTGCACGGGAACAATTTGGTGTATTAAGTTAGTTTGGAATTTTAGCTTACTTTCTTGAATTCAAGATTGTAAATACTTGTTTTTGATTTTCATTTGTTTCTTGTGCTAGGTAGATTTTTATTTTCTTTTACTTGTATCTATGGAATCTTTCGACAAATATGATTTTGGTAGTTGGAAGTTATATCTTGATTACCCATGTACATATTATGATGGACCCCACTTCAGGAGAGATTACAACTATGCTTCCCAGAGAAAAATGGAATCACTATCTCGATCATATTGGGAATTTATTTATTCTTTATGTGGTGGTCGAGATAGACATTGGAGAGATTGTCCAAATGCCCCCTCCCCTTTTTATATTAACTACATTGTTAGTTCCTTTTATGAGTTCGATAGGTCCAACGAGGAGGAGAAGGAAGAGCAATATACTGGCTCCACTAGACTTGAATCAATGATTCAAACTATTTTGGATTGGGTAAATACAATGGGGGATAATGTTGAAGACATGCATTAATCCTATGAGGCATTTGGAAGGTAAATTATAAAGATTGAGGAAATAGGAAAAGAAGAAAAATTTGAAAATATCACTTCCTTAACCAATTCCTGGGAGGTGGGTGATCAAGAAGAGAAACTAAGCTATGTTGATGAGCTTGATAGCAAAAACTCCTCGGTGATTTCCCAATAAACAAAATAAAACGAGGAATAAGATACCGAAATAAAAGAAATGGTGCTAGAGTTAAAAGTATAATCAACGCAAACTTCTTATAATGACTCTAGTTCATTTCAAGGTGAAGATGCTTTGGAGGTGGAAATTTCCGAATTAGGGGTTAGACCGCATTCAACCTATTTTTCAATATTATGCCTAGAATATGTGATGACAATCCATCGACCTACACAAATCATGGATTGTCTGGAGATGAAGTACGATTCCTATATTTTGGAATTTGATATTTCAGAGAAGCATATGGATCCCCATCCATCAATGACCAAGGAATCAACACTGATGTGGAATTAGTGGCCCTACTGATGTTCTAACATTTACCCTAGAATCCAAATTGACAAAGTTGATGTGAAGTTAGGAAAAAGATTCAAGTCCTTAAAATGGCTAGATCGAACTTGTTTTCCATTTCTTCACTTCTTCTACATTTCATCTTGGAATATTTGAATCTTCTGTCCCCTCTGCCGCTCATTGTATATTTAATGAAAGTTGGGATGGAGATTCAAAATTTCTAAGAGGAAATATGGAAAGAAGTGGTAAAGGTGTCATACCACAATATTAAACTAAGCATTCGATTAGAGGTAACCTATCACGCCATGAAAAGTAGCACATATCCTTTTTATTTATGCATGATAGGGTAGATATTTATTTTGTGTTTGTGTATGCATAATCCATGAAATGTTGGTGCTAATTATAATTTTGGTTAAATTTAAAAAAAATGTGTAAAATTGGCAGTTTGGACTGAACAAGAAGTGCAGAAGACCCATTTGTTTGGTATCGTTATCGTGACTAAAACCCATGCCACTGTGATTGTGGAGGCTACATGACCACAAGCGTGTAACTAGGACTGTGATCATGGTCAAAGTAGTTTAAATGACCATCCGAATGCCCATTTCCCATACATATTCTCTCTTAATTTCTCCTAAATTTTCTCAAATCTTTGGTTTTTGATTGCATCTTCAAGTGGCATATCAATTTATTTTCATCTTTACTTTGGTAAGTTGTTTCAACTTCCTTGATTTTGATATAATTGCATGCTTAGAGTGTGCAGCTTAGGTAAAAACCTTAGTTAATATTTTTGTGCCAAAATTCATACTTGTTGATGATTATTGTGTGGTTAGCTATTGTAGTTGGTGTACACACAAATGTGGAAGTCTTGAGTACCCAGAATTAGGACTAAAACTTCTTAAATTGAAGTGTGCACCATGTGTTTGATTTAATTCCCCAATGAGTTCAATTTGAATTCTTTCAAGTTTAGGGCCATAATCATTCATTCTAGGCTTAAATTCTCGTTGTATAATGTTGGTATGCCTAGTTACAATAAGGAATTAGGGTTAACATTTTGTTTTGAAGAGTATGCAGAATCTGTCGACTAAGGTCTCAGGTCCCGCAATCACAATTCCTGAGGGCAATGTCTTCAGGAACCGAAAATTTCTATACATCCAATACTGCCCCCAAAACCTTCTATAACAATGCCACATGTATTTATTTGTTTGATATACCATGTTTTTGGTATGATAGTACTAATGATGAGTGGCATTGTTTACATGTTCTAAGCCTCAGAGATGGAAAAATTTGACAATCCAAGATTAATGGCCACACAATTCTAGAACCTCCATAATGTTGACTTGCACAGGACTAAGTTACTCCCTAAAAGGGGTATTAGCTTTGACAAAGTTGAGGATAAGCTCCCAGGATTCCATGCTAGACTCGCTAAAATCGGGTGGAGGTGTTTTTCCTTGGACCCCCGTTATACAAATAAGTAGGGGGTATGGGAGTTCTATGCTAACCTAAGGGTAACTTATTTCATAAACCCGATGATGACTATTAGGGTAAAGCGAGTGAACTTTTGCACAGAGAGGATCAATAAGGTGTATGGACTTCCAAATGCTGACATAGAGCAGTTCCATGCAATGTTATGCGAGCTAGAGACCTGGATAACAAATATTTTATATCCTGGCAAAGAGGTTACATGGGAAACTACCAAGAGAGACATTCTGATGAATGACTTCACAGTTGAGGCAAGGATTTGGATGAATATCATCTATAGCCGAGTATTTCCATGCACTCACATGGCCATTGTTACAGACCTGCAAGCTCGGATAGTGACCTTCCTTCTCTTTGGCATCGCCCTGAATGTGGGTGATATTGTGCACTTAGATTGGAGGTACTTTAGAAATCATAGAGGTACACATCTTTTCCTTCCTTTCCTTATCACAGAGCTATGCAGGAGAGCACAGGTGGAGGAATATGATTCATAAACCTTGGTACTCCAAGGACCCCGCATTTTTTCTCTCAAGTTTAGGGGTAAGGGTGCCTCAGGTCAAAGCAAAAAGAGAAAGTTGGAATCTAGAAAATTGACCCAAGAGGACATAGACTCTTTTAGACCTTCATCAGTCAACCCTCTTGATTATATATCAGGTCAGATGTGGGTGGTAAGGGAGCTATTGTCAAGATTTTATCACGGATCAGGAGATCCATCCACCACTCGCCACTTATACGTTGCTCAATCAGACTATGAGAAATATAGAAAGGAGTAGAAGAAATAGGGAGTCACTATCACCAGTTTGGATAGAGCTTATTCAGTGTTAGCTGGATCACATAAGGATCTTAGTGATTCACATGATAAGATGGTGAAGACAGAGTAAAAGAGAGATAAATTCTTCAAGAATTTATGAAAAACGTGAAGGGTATGTTCAAGGTGATCAAGCCTAACCATTGACTACCTTTACCTAGGATGGACAGTGAGGATGAGGCCCCTACTGATTGGTCTACCGATGATGCTGATGGTGTTATTCCAGAGTGAGTTGGAGAGAGAAGCTCTTGATGTAGATTCAAGGAGACCATTTTACTCTAGCTCTATTGCACATGTAGTGAGGGCACTTCTTTCTGTTTAGTTGGGGGTGCCCCTGAATTTGTATTGTTTTGATGATGTGTTGTTGGATAATTCTTTTTCTATTTTTTAGGTTGATATCTTGGATACTGTTTTTATTTTTTATGTAGATGCTATATTTGGGGACTCTGATGGTGCCCACAATTTTATGGATTATCGTATAGTTTTTACTTTTAGTTTTTCTTTTTACTTTAGTTTTATTTTGATGTTAGTGATGCATGACTAGCTTTGCCTTATTATAGTTGAGCGACGACATTCTTAAGGGTAAAGCGTCATGTTTGGTTTTTGAGATATGAGTGCAAGGGAAGTCTGAGTACCTGTGGTATTTTAAATTGTAAATTTGGGGTCACTTTGTACACCATTAGTGAAGTCTACATAGCCATGTGGTAGATTTGCCCATTTTGAGCCAAAATGTAAGACTGGGCTTTAGTTGTAACCATGGGTTAGCGAATTGAGCATCGAGCAAATGTAAAATAAACAATCTCCTCTAGCCAAAATTTTTGAAAAATTAATGGCATAGATGTGAGCAAAGTTGTAACAAAAACTTTTATCTTATTGTGACTCCATAAGTTTTTGACTTGTAAATAATGACAGATACTTCAATTTTGTCTCCGAAAGGAGGGATATTAAATCTCCCTTGGCAAATTTTTCATGCCATGTGCAGTGAGCTTTTTGAATCCATCTCTTGAATACTTGTGTTATCTAGAACTTGCCCAATCAGTCTTTCAAAGATAAATATCATTGTAGTTAGTTGGAGAAATGATCTTAGGCCATCTTTGTAACTTTGAAACCCAATCTAGCCTAAAAGGCCTACCTATGCATAAAGTTAATCCCTAGTTACCCACTTTGAACCATTGAACCTTTCTTTGGAATACTCATTACTAATCGTGAACTATTATTTTTATCCCTTTTTTTAACCATACCCTTCTTGAACTTAAAAGGGAAACTTGAGGCTAAAAGTCTTAGTTAGGGGTGGTAAAGATTGATGGAAGTAAGTTTGGAGCAACAAAGTGTTAGTGAATTGCCTAATATTCCTTAGAATTGAAAATAACTAAATAGAAAAAAAAAGGATCTAACAAAGGAATGAATTGTGCAAAAGTTGCAATAAAAATAAATGAAAGGAAAGTGGTGAACAATGGAAGCAAAAAATAGGCATGCGAAAAGAGAGAAAACAAAGAGTAGTGCCAGATAGTCAAAGAGGAGAATTAAATAGTGTGATGCCGATGTTCAAGGAAGGGTGTAGCCATGTTGTCCCAAATGATACCCTACCCTAGCCCAAACATACATTACTATATTAGAAAGTCTTTTGAGATCTCTGACCATTTACTTTTTATAGTGGTGATTGAAAATAGGGTCAAGCCTATGGTATGACACTTGTTGCGTATAGATTTCTTTTGTGAGGGAGAGAGTTTTTGCACTCAAAATTACATGTTAAATACTCAGCATCTTGGTGTGTGGAATTCTCTTTCTTATGAGGTTGATATGTCAAACAAGTTTAGGTAGGTGATTTTTTCACCTCCCGAGCAATAAGGCAACTGGAGTATAGCTTTATTTTAGTCAAAAGTGTGTCACTTCTATAGTATTGGTTATTGTTGCTTGGTTCCTCTTTTAAGTTTCTTGCATCCTTAGATATATTGTCTTATGATGAGGGGCGTAGTGAAAATAACCTAGCACATGTGCAATACACTACTTGTGGTGATGATTAAGCTGAAATTCATTGTGATCTTTCAGGCATGCAAATTTGAGCATAGATAATTATTGTCTCATGGTAAGATGTAGTTTTTCTTGAGGACAAGAAAAAGCTTTAAGTTGGGGGTGTTGATTACTGATGATTTTACCTCTCATTTGCACTCATTATTTATGCACATTACCTTGTTTTGAATGAGTAAAAGAGGCAAAATTGAGATTAAATGCTCTAATATCCACACTTTGTAGGTATAGGGTTGACAGGATCAAAAGGTATGGATTGGAGATGAAACTGATCAAAAGGGAGCAAGAAGTGCAGTTGAAGTCTTCAAGCAGAAACTGACCTCAATTGCCACGGTTATAGTCTAGTGATCGTGGTTGTGATTGTTAAGAAACTATGGTTATGTAGTCGCGATCGTAGCTTAGAGAAAGAATACAACACAAGGGCAAATATGGAAATGCATGTGGCTGATTTCAAATTAACAAAAAAGGACTTAAACCCTAAGCATCAAATTTATTCACATTCATACTTTCATTTATAAGAACAGGAGGTTTTGGTTCATGAGTTCATAGTCTCCTTTATTGGAGAAGAAAATATTGTATAATTTTTTGGTGAAGAATACATTGGAGACCTTCTAAGCGGAGGAATAGCTCACTACCATTGGATATTTATGGGAGTCCAAAGTTTAAAGTAATATTCACTTAAGCTTCAATAAATCATTTCAATGGAAATTATGGGTACATCTTTGGATATTTATCTTATGTATTGCTAGATCTCCCTTTTGGCGGTTTGTGTGAATAGGGATTTAATTATCTGTGGTTTGTTATTGTTAGCCTCTATTTAGTAATTCATATTGATAGGTTTTATAATTCCTATGCTAAATTTATTGGGATTTGTGGGTGAAAGCCCCAAATACCCATATGGGTTTGATGGGTTAAAACTCTAAGCTCTAGAAAGCTCATAGCCATCTTCGAAAGAAGGATTGTAGGGTGAACTTTAGGAATCCACGTCATCCTTGAAAGAGGAATATGAAAACCAAAATGCTAGATAATTATGTGTGTATTTTGCTAATATATCACTATCTTAGACATAAGGGTAGTTGTGAAGCTAACTCTAACTTGGGTATCATCCTAGAAAGGGATGCCTAGATTGGGGTTTGGTTACCAATTGTTTAACACACCCATTAGGTATTTGAAATAATCAATGGGTGAAAGTTTGGAGTTGTTGAAAGATTAGCATCAAAATTTATAATAGAACCTACCCACACTTTATCTACTAATATTGAAATTAATCATTACCATCCACATATTAATTCCCTTAGTAATACATAATCCCATGATCCTCTCTTAAGTTTTTGAAAACTCTAATTATTCATAGCCCCGAATTTAAACTAGAAAATCCTATAAAGAAACATTAGTGTAGACTCAGATCTACCCCACTTTTATCTTTTTTTATTATTGGTTTGAATTTAGCTTATATATGTTATTTTGAATTAACTTGATTTCCACTTACATTGTTCCTTGTTAATTTGACCCTGACTTCAAAGTTTGGTAAATATATTTACAACGACCGCCTTGCACTTAAATTGGCATTTTAGATTGAGTGTTCTTAGTCAGTTAAGGAAAAGCAGCGAGTTAGGACAAAGAAAGTGTTTGGTTAGTGGTTACTCTAAGCATGAGATTAGCTAATTTTTTTAAATCTTCTCTTACTCATTATAGTCATGAAGACTATGTGTAGTCTGAAATAAAAAAGGGGTGATATATTATATGGTAGGATAATTTATTGGAAAAATTTTGGCTTAATTTGTAAGAAGGATGATTGTGTTGACCATTAAAGAAGGGAAACAAAATAGGATACTAATTATCATTGGCTTCTATTTTATAGAAATGGCTGGTACAAAGGATTTGTTGTTTTGCGAATTATCAAATGGAAAAGTTCAATGAGGAAAGTAGGGTATACTTGTTACTATTTGAGACTACCCAAGGTACCTAATAGCTCAAGTTTTGGCTATGGAAAGAAATCAACAGCTGAGGTTGAGCTAGATAAGCAAGAAAAACTGAAATTTAATTTTAAAGTGATGTGCATGAATTTTTTTCAAATGGAAGAATTTTTTAGCCTCTAACTTCCCTTAAGATGTCTTGTCTTAATTAGGGTTTCAACCTTTTGAAGAAAGATGAAGGGAGGTCTAATTCAATAGTATATTCTTACATGTATACATTCACAGAGAAGTACATTTGAGTAAGGATAGAATCACAAATTACTTAAATCATTAAAATATAGAGACCGGATCTTTTGCCCAGGTTACTGTTCTTGTTTCTACATGTTGAATATTAACTATGACTTTTGTGTCAGAATATTTTTTTAAAATACCCTGGCATTTTTTCCCTCTCTATGATCTTCCTTTATTTTTCTCAAAAAGTAGAGGAAATGTGGCAAACCTTTTCAAGATAGATAAATCCTTAAAAGAAGTGTGGTCAAACCAAAGATAAAGTCAAAAGTTGAGAAAAAAGATGATTACCTTCGTAATAAAATAGTACTCTTTGGACGAGTATTTGATCATACTATTGCAATAATGTTTGGTATAATTCCCATCATTTCTTGATGATCAATCATAGATGCATTTGTTAGACTCAATAGGCATAGCATATGTTATTGAGTTTAGATACTTCGATAATGATTTGACGTTCATAAAAAATAAATTGTCACTTGATGCCACTGTAAATGGAATCAAGTTCACCCTAAAAACCTCCCCACTTAGAGAGATTCTTTGTGTGACTACTTTTGGGTTGGACAATTTAAAGGATGAATATGCATTATAAACCTTTCTTGAGAATATTACCTAATTAAAGCAATAGTTGGGGAGCTTTATATTTCTCAAAAAGAAAATAAAACCTTAATTTCAACTTCTTTTTTAATTGGTGGACCATGTGCAATTTATAAGAGTGGAGGTTAATCTTATGGATATTTACTATGTATCTATTTGATGAAAGTTTTGAACTCATGCACTCCAATCAGTCTTCTCAAAATCATGATTGAGCATATTAGTAATGTTTTTAAGCTGAAAAAAATCAATCATGCTCTGGGATATGGATTTCTCCTTACAAAGTTTTTGATCACTTTAGGATAAAATGAAGTTTTGGTTCTCATAATTTTAGAGAAAAGAGGAAAAAAAAGTACATTCACTATCCTTGTAGAGTGTGTGTGTGTGTGTTATGAAGAAAATAGAAGTTTGTAACACCCCAGATTCTTGGGTCTTAAAATTTCTTGGTTTTGAGCTCATTGGTCAAGCTATGACTCAATTAAAGAGACGTAAGGTCTCCTTATGACTCAAAGGGCTCATTTCAAAGGGTGATAATGAGGATGGTATACATTTATGCTCAGACTATGACTTGCACGCTATGAGTCATAAGGTTTCATTATGGGTCGTAAGACCCCAAATCATAAGGTGGCAAGTGTAGATACCCTTGTCACTAATGTGAATATGACTAGGACCCTATAAGTAATATAGTACAACTAAGAGTCATTGGGTGTTACTCGTAGGGTCACCAGTAAGGGTTCCCTATGCTACTGTCTAGACCACAAGTTTTGGCTACGACTTGCGACGTGTCCTCATGAGTCGTAGGGTGACCCATAACGACTGGACATCTTTTTTTGCACTTTTGAGTATGGCCATTCTTATCATTTACCTCATTCCAAAAATAAAATTCACATCAATAAAACACTAAAAAGGGGTTATTTTCATTTATTAAACAATCAAATACGTGCTCTCTTCTCTCTCAAATACCTAAGTAAAGCACATAGAGGGTTTCTCAAGAATAGTTAATTGGAGCTTCTAAGGGTGATTTCTCTCTATTACTCTTGATATCTCATGCATGTTACTCTTCCCAAATCTTATTTCGTTAAAGCATTTGTTTTAAATTTTTATTCAAGTGGTTTTGAATGTTGTCTTTGGAATGTGGGAAGAGGTTTTAATAATTATTTAATTTAATGATATTCCTATGGTTTATAAGTAATTTTCATACTTTAATAATAGTTTGAACATGTGGGGTGCATGGGCATGGCAAATAAACTAGGGGCTCTTGGATTTACCTAATTATGTAGATTTTTATAATTGAATTGGTGATAGCCTTAACCCAATCTTCTGAAACTTTTTTTGAACATGAGAATATATGATTTAAAAATACCTTTGGCACTATTGCATAACATAAAAGACTAAATAACCATGTTTGATTTAACTAACAAAGGAGGGTCAACATTCCCTAACATTGATTTAATGAACAAAGGGGGGTCGAGGCATTCCCCAAGTTAATTGCATTGTATGGCATGATGACAATAACTTGCCAGTGTATTTGGTATGACGATACCAATAATGTATACCTGAAGTGTATGATGGTTAAATGAATAAGAATGTGTAAATATTTTAATCATGCTTAAAGGGTAAATATTTTAATTATGCTTAAAGGGGGCTGTGTAGCTAGGCCGTGAAAGTAAAGGTTTTGATGGACCGATGCTGGAAAGCTTATTTGCCAGTGTGGGGGTCTAAATGGATAGGTGTTTGAGTCACCCTTGCTTTATGACTAAGTGTTTGAGTCACTCTTGATATATGAATGGGTGTTCGAGTCACTATTGGTACATATGCACATATAGTTATTCTCTGGTTCTTGCGGATAACACGTACTTGGCCCTTTCATCAGGGGAGATGGACCCATATAGCTCATGGTTATTTTTAGGATAGTTGAGCTACACATTCTAGGATACTGTCTTACTTTCGTGCTAAACCTTTCTTCCTATTCCGGCATGTTATATATATATATATGTACGATGTGTGCATATGGATTTTACTATGGTTTAGACTTGGCATTATTTTATCCCTTTTCTAAATTACATGCTAGCGCTCACCCTATTATCTATCTCTAAATGTTGTATCCCTACGCGATGTAGCAATTAGAAACATTTGTACTTTTCCTGCACTGTGATAGGATTTCTAGGTTGTCAACAATCATCTTTGAAGTGATGAGCTTTCATTTTCTTGAAGGGCTATCATTTTGAAGTTTTTTTTCATTTATGTCTTAGACTATTTTTACTGGATTCTTTAGGCTATCACTGGGGGCATGTCTCGACTTTAATAGGTTTTGGTCTATTTAGAGGATTTGTGGATTCCTGTGGATTGGGATCTCAATTGAATTCTTACAAATTTCCTAACTATTAATTATTTTGTCTTCTTATATGTTAAAAATTCATCCACTAATAGTATGTTGTGTTCTATTTGACTAGTATAAAGGGGTGGCCTTTAGTCCTCAACGGACTTGAGATAACCATCATTGTTATGCCCTGGTTCAAGTCGTGACAAGCTTGTTATTAGAGCCCTAGGTTCATGGTCATTGGGTGTCCACAAAGCCATGTCAAGTAGAGTATCTTTTATATGTGTATAGTACACCACACTTTTAAGGGAGACGCTACGAGGAATTTAGTAATGTTTCCCTTCCTTGTGTTCTACTTTTCGGATATCATGTCTAGGATATTGAAATTTTCTCTTATCCTAGTTATTCGCATTTCAAATCATGCCTCCACCTAGAAGATCTGATGCTTCTGTAAACTTTTTTGTCCCACCTGAGGACAACGTGGTTGGAACTCGTCCTGCTTATAGGGTACACACCTAATAAAGGGTTCCTACTTTTGATTGCACTTGTAGAGTTCCATTGGTCTCTGCTAGTCCTTCTTGTTCTCCTGGGTTGATAATACTGCTACCCCAGTACCTGAAGGTTATGTCTCTAACGCTGAGTTTCTCTAGTTGATTCATTTGCTTACTATGTTTGTGGCCAACCTGAGCGTGTTGCTCATATCACTCCTACTTGTGAGGCCATAAGGGTTTTCCATTTCATGATGTTGATTTCTCCGACCTTCACTAGTTGCAAGGTTGATGGGGATCCTCAAGGATTCATTGATGAGAAGAACAAACCATTCAGAATGATGCATGCTTTTGACTCTAAAGTGTGGAGTTCACCCATTATTTGTTGAATGATATGGAATATTAGTTTTATGAGGAGTGGGAATAGTTGAGAGGAGATTATGGTAAGCCAGCTATGTGGGATGAGTTTTCTAGTGGTTTTATTGATCACTTTTTTCCTCATGAATTGAGGAGGCGAAGCCAAATTAGTTGGTTATTTTGAAGTAAGGAAGAATGACTAAAAAAGAGTATGCCTTGAAGTTTCATCAGTTATCTTGTTGTACTCTAAAGTTTATGTATTATGTGACAGCTATAAAGAGGAAGTTCTCTTCAGGTTTGCCTCGAGACTTGGTATTGGAGTGGAAGGCCACCTTGTTGAACAAGGACATGGACATCTCTAGGGTTGTAGTTTACATGTAGAAAGTAGGTGATGAAAAAAAGGAACAAGCCAAAAGAAAGGAAAGGTAGAGTAAGAAATTTAGGTAATTTGAATAGTGTAGAGGTCAGCAAAATAGTGTTAGAGATGGTATGCACTGGTCTAAGATGTAATGGGCAATTTTGGTTCTTATTCTATGGCTAGTGATCCATATCCTAAGCTATCTGGAGATCATCCCATCTAGGCTGATGGTGGGTTTATGACACAGAATTCCAAATATAAGACCAGCTGGATCAGTTAGCTTCATCTTATCCTACTTGTAAATTCTACAGGCAATTGCATCGCTGTCAGTGTGAGGAGGCTAAGAATCGGTATTATGGGTGTGGTCATCTTGGTGATATGCAACGGGAGTGTCATTTAACAAGGATAGCTATGGGGGCTAATAAGGTTCTGGTTTCTATTTTTTAACTCCTATGCTAAAGGATGCTAATTTTATTACCAACATTGGTCAAAAATCGTCTATATGCTCTCACAACCCATTAGGAATCTGAGGCTTCTCTTGATATTCTCACAAGTACATTATAACTCTTCTCTTCAATGTTTATTGCTTACTTGAACTATGGTCTACAATTTCTTATGTGACCACTTACGTGGCTATTTATTTTTGTTTTTGTCCTGAATGTATTTCTGATCCCTTTTATGTCTACCCCGGTGGGTGACTCTATTGAGGCTATAAAACTCTATAGGGGTTGTGTGATTTCTATCTGTGGTAGGGAGACGTTGGTGGATCTGATAAAGATGGATATGTTAGACTTTTATGTTATTTTGGGTATGGATTAGTTCCATTCAAGCTATGTGTCTCTTAATTGTATAAACTGAAGGATGAGTTTCTAATTCCCGAATGAACCGGTGATTGAATGGGAAGGAAGTTCCCTAGTACATAAAGGAATGTTTATTTCTTATCTTCGAGCCCGAAAGTTGATTTTTAAGGGGTGTCTATATAATCTAGTTTGGGTTAAGGATTTTGATTCTGAAAGTCCTTTAAAATTTGTCCCTTTCGTTAATGAGTTTCTTGAGTGTCTCTTAATGATCTTCCCAGTATCCCTTCTGATAGGGAAATGGATTTCAGTATTGATCTTCACTTAAATACCTATCCTCTCTCTATCCCTCATTATAGAATGGCTTTGACTGAGTTGAAAGAGCTTAAGGAGTAGAGGAAAAATCTTCTTGATAATGGTTTTTTTTTCCCTAGTGTTTCTCCATAGGGTGCTACTGTTCTATTCGTGCTTAAGAAGGATGGGTCCCTTCAAATGTGTATAGATTATCACAAGTTGAATAAGGTGATTGTGAAGAATAAGTATCCTCTTCCTAGGATTGATGACCTATTTTACCAGCTTCAGGGTACTAAGTACTTTTCTATGATTGATCTTTGGTCGAGTTATCATCAGTTGAAGATTGGGGAGGTGGATATCCCTAATATAGCTTCCCCTACTCGATAGGGCCATTATGAGTTTTTGGTCATGTTGTTCGATTTTACTAATGCCACGATGAAAATTATGGATCTTATGAATCGAGTATTCCATCAATTTCTGGAATTATTCATCATTGGGTTTATGACACGACCAGAACTAGGGCCTTGTTGTAATGGGCATCTCAAGTCTTACAAGGACGGGAGACCATCTTCGATACCCAAACTGACCAACCAACATATACCCTTAGTCGGATGAATTCTTAACATATAATAAGATAGATTAATTCAAAATGTAGTGACTTTGGGATAGGTCTATATTCGAGACCAACCCAACCTAGTAAAATAAACCAATAAAAACCCAAACCCAATAATAACCAAAACCATATTCATTTTATTCCCAGGTCTACAGTTGTCCAAAGAAAGACGCTAAAAAATGTCCAAGAATATCTAGTCAGGACATGGCCCTGACCATAGCCAAAAACAAATATCAAGGAAATAGTAAAAGCTTAAGATAAAACGCAACATGAAATAGGCCTTTCGAAGAATGGAAGCTCACCACTTAAATCTAACTTAAGATGTCCCCGAATCACCAAGTCACTTAGAAAGAGGTATGATAGTATGGTCGGTTCCTACATCAGATAGAGATATTGCACTCGAAGATGAGGTATTGGGTGAATGCTAGCATGTACTGAGAAATAAGGATAAAGTAATGTCATTATTCAAAACCAAGGTAAGTAACCATTTGTAATAACATACATAAATACATATATACTATGTCGGGAAAGGGAACTAGGTTTATCATTATTTTAAACTATTACCTGGATTGTGTATATTTACCTTCATAATCCACACACTGGCTATAAGGGTCTAGTGTTACCCCCTGGACAGGCCCCAGTACGTTTAGCCGCATGAATAGGAGATATCATCGGCGAATGAGATTTCCTTGTACCTTTCTCCATCTATGATATATATGTACATGTATTTACCTAGGGGATTCCCTTATACCCCATAAGTACGTGGTCATCAAGAACAATCCTCATGTTGACAAACATGATTTTCCAGTGCAAACCTTTCAGACTCACATATTCACGGATAGCTATCACAACCTGCTATTATTGCCCAAATAAAACACTTAACGCATAACCAAACCACTGATTCTAGGAGTCAGTTATTAAGGCAGTATAAAGTGGTATCGTCATACTAGCTATAGCTTGCAGGAAATGTCATTAGCCAACACTTAAGGGATTCTCATGTACCCCGAAGACCTAATTATTAAAATCACTTGAGATATTCCCATGTACCTTGCAAGGTTTTGATTATAAGTTTACTTGGGTGATTCCTATGTACCCCGTAAGCTTTTAAAAACCATTTATGCAACACATTAGTCTCAAGAAACAAACCAAACCAAGTAGTAATGCATAAACCAAGAACAATTATACAAGTGGGTTGAGCATATTACCAATTTCCATTCCAAAACAAATAAATTTTTGTTTTATGGCCACCAAGGCCTTTTCTAACCATTTAAAACCAACCAACCTAATTTAGGTTCGATTACCATATTATGCATTGCAATGATTTAATAATAGACAAACCATGTCACAAAACATTCTCATTGGCATTTTATAAAACATGTTGAGGGCATATAGTTTTCAAAACCAAAATCAAGAACCAATTGGCAATTTGTAAGACCCCAAAAAATCCTAAGCTCAACTCAGTCTTTTAAGCTTGCTAAGGGGTCCCCAGACTTAGAAAATTCTATCTAAGTATTCAGACTTAGTATTACTTTGGCCTTCGTAAGTTGGAAACTCTATTTCATAACACTTATGACCTTAAATTATCAATCTTTAGATAGATTCATGATCAGGAATGTCAATAGGTGTCCCTGAACAAGTTTTAGATTTTTTGGACCTTGTTTAGACCATGTTTAAGTGACAAAAATAATGAGTCCATGTGATCTCGACGTGTTATGTCACCCATCACATCGACAGATAATTTTTTCCTCAGCTCAGTGCAAATTCTAGTGAACCAATATGGATACAACACAGCACGTTGGCCATCGCATCGATGCCAATGACATTGCGCGTCGATCTGCGTGTTGACAGTTCAATTTTCAGCCATTAAAAAGCCATATATTTAGGGGTATTTTGGTCTTTTCCCACATCTTTTAGTCCCCAAAAACACAAAATTTAGCATTCTATTTGTAACAGACACTTATTATTTCATAAATTTCTCAAGAACAAAATACCTAGGTGATTGAATTTCAAATTCAAAGCTCAAGATTCCACTTTTAATCTTCAAGAATTTAGCAACCATGGTATACAGGTGTTTATCCAAGGGTTCCTTCCACCCATAGAGCCCAAGAAGCTCTTTTAAACTTCAAGTAGCTTGATTATACGCTCTCTATGATTTGGATACAAGTGTATTCATGGTTATAATGTTGATTGGATTTCTATTCCATGATTAAGTGCAAGATATATGTAAAAACAACTATCACGTATGTAGTATGATATAAATTCATGTTAAAGGTTTGATATTGTGATGTTCGTGTGTTCATTAGTACTATGTGCATATACAATGCCTTCCAAATATTTGATGAGTAATTCATGAGAATTAAATAATAAAATTATATCATGATAGCATGTATTCAACTTTATGTCATGCAAGTGTTTGCTAGAAGGTCCCAATGAATAAATGATGATCAAGTAATTATTTATCATTTTTTGAGATTGTACCATGTCATATAATTTATGCTATCAAGTCCTAAGGGTATTTATTACATGACAATTTAGCTAATTACCTAGAGCTATGGTCAGTGTCAGTATAGTATAAGTCATGCAACGATCAGTAGTACTCTCGGTCAGTTACAAAATTAAAAAAAACCTTAGTAGGCTCTGTATTAGTCCAGTCCAGTTTAGTATATAATTTAGGCCTCAGTAAATTTAGCCAGTTAACAGAATTCAATAGTATTTTATCAGTCGACGGAACTCAATGAACTAAGTCCAGTTCCATTAGACAGTATAATCAATAACAGTTCAGTCAATCCTAGTATGAACTAAAAATCAGTTCAATTTCTATTTAGTTGGGAGTAGTATTTAGCACCGAGTTAACCCAGGGATGGGGGAATTCGTCCAAGCAGAAGGTTTGAATCTTAGTAGCAATCCCTGTATTATAGAAATATGTAGCCAGCGTAGGTTAAGATATATTCTTGCTTGATATTATGAGGGTTAATACATCTTATTCAAGTTTTCCTACCAGCGAGGGTTGATGAAAGAGCTTTCTGTCAAAGAGGGTTGACTCATAACTTGTCTTTACCTATGGCACGGTGTTCGAACCCTTCCAACTAGGGTTATGGGTTGTACCCCAACCTTTTTAGAAAGGGGCATGTTGGTTAGATGATTACCTTCTACAGTCTAGTTACAGATTCAGTCTCAGTACAGAACTCAGTTCTGTTCTACAAAATTAGGATTATCAGACATAGTCACTCCATGCAGTACAAAACTTAGTATATTTCCACAAAATAAGACTGCCAGCTATAATCATTCAGTTATTAGTAATTTAGTATCAGTATTTAGAATCGGTATCCATTATTATCATTATCTCAGTTACAGTATACGTATTCATGAATGTACTCCCATTCAGTTATATTCATGTCATTCAGTCAGTATTGTTCATGCATATAAACCCATGCATTTTAGCCCACCTTACTTTTCATACCAGTACATTCAAAGTACTGATACATACTTTTGGCTTGCTCTATGATATCTTATTTCATAGGTTCAAATGCACGGGCTCCGATCATCCTTAGAAGTTATAGATTTTTAGCAGTCAGAGTTAGTGGTGAGTCCTCATATTTTGAGGATATGATTATTATTTCAACATTTTAGTTTTATTTTAGTAGCCGGAGTTAGTTGGGGACTTGTACCATTAACTCCATATTTCAGATAGCTTAGAGGCTTTTCAGACTAGAGTATTTTCAGATAGATGTTTTAGTTTTGGTATTGTTATACCGTATTCAGTTTTATTTTAGTATTAAACCTTACTAATTTTTTCTCCTAATATCTGTATATTATAGTATTACTATTCAGTTAATGTAGTAGTTACAAGTCATGGGTTAGCTTGTGATCCTTTGGGATTATGAGCACCATGTAGCATCTGGGGTACAGACCGGGTCATTACAAACTTTGTATCAGAGCCTAAGTTTCAACAAAGTCCTAGGAAGTGTAAAATCCACATCTCGTAGAGCCTTGTGCATGTGTGTGTAGCACACCACACTTATGGATAGGGGGTTATTAGGTGTTTTAGGAAAAGTTTTCCTTCTTTAAGTACTTATTTCATGCGAGTGAACATGAGCTCCACTTAAAATCTCTGTCTAATCCAAGTGTCTCTTCTATTTACAGAATATGCCTTAAAAAAGGACTAAGGGAAGAGGAATGGAAGACCAGCCAAAACCCCATCCTATCCATCCAGATCCTCTGGACGAATATGTTTCCTACACTTCAGAGCAACTTTCAACACCCTAGCTCATTCTATAGCAGCCCAGAATGAACGTACAGCTGTTGTTTTGGACAATCCAATAGCCAATAATATTGCTCCTAGGATTCAAGAGTTCACCCGAATGAGCTCTCCATCTTTTAATGGGTCTAAGTTAGATGAGAACCCTTAGGAATTTCTTGATCAGGTGTAGAAAGTTATAGATATTATGGGGGTGATAGCTAATGAGAGTGTCGAGTTAGCCGCATATTAGCTACAGGATGTGCCACACTTATGGTTTAAATGGTGGAAAGTAGAAAGGGTTGCAAATGCAGGGTATATAGAATGGGAGGAGTTTGTTGTTGCTTTTCTGGATAGGTTTTACCAGCTATAGTTGAGGGAAGTAATGGATTTAGATTTTATAAATCTGAAGCAGGGCAACATAACAGTGCAAGAGTATTCTCTAAATTTTACTCAATTAACCAGATACATTCCTCATGTGGTATCAGATAGCAGAGCTAAGATGAGTAAGTTTGTGTCTGGCATGTATAATGTTGTGGTCAAGGAGTGTAGGACTGCAATGTTTATTAAGGACATGGACATATCCAGGCTCATGTTCCATGCTCAGCAGATAGAGAAGGCTAAGAATAGGGAGAAAGAGAGGGAGAACAAGAGAGCGAGAATAGGTAGTTTCAACTTCGCTCAACCTAAGTCAGAGGGTGGGAATCTTTCTCAGTTCCACCCAAAATCCTCAATTCTAGCTCTGTCCTCATACAGTCCTCCTATAAAGAAATTTAGAGTCAAAAACAAAGATAGGGCATCAGGTCCTAAATCCCAGGGTAGTGTTAGTAGTGCCCGAACTAATCCCCTTTGTTAAAAGTATAGCAAAAACCACCAGGGTATCTCCAGAGCTGGTAGTGATGTGTGTTTTGAATGTGTCAAGCTTGCCCACAGGATCAGATAGTGTCCTCGGGTGGGTTCTCAGAGGCAGCATAACCATTCCCCAACTCAGTCCGATCACCCGAATCAGTAGGGTATCTCATCCAGTATTACTAGTTGGCAGCACCTAAATAGACTTTATGCTCTTCTGCCCAACAGGATTAAGAAAGTTATTCTTATGTGGTCACTAGTATGTTACAAGTTTATCATTGCATATTAATGCTTTGCTAGATCCAGGAGCTTCCTTGTCCTTTGTTACTCCTTATATAGCTATTGACTTCGGTATACAGGAATTGTCCGATTATTGTATCTCATAAAGTCACTTCAGTAGACTTAGTCGAATTAGAGATAATCGATTTTAATATTATTCTCGGCATAGATTGGCTTCATTCCTTGTATGACTAAGTCAAATACAATAGAATTGTCCAGTTTGAGTTTCTGAATGAATCCGTCCTTGAGTGGAGGGGTAGTACTTTAGAACTTAAGGGTTAGCTTGATTCTTACCTTATGGCAAGAAAAATGATATCTAAGGGATGCATCTACCATCTTATTCAAGTCTAGGACTCTAGGTTAGAAACCCCTACTCTTGAATTAGTGTCAGTAGCATGTGAATTCCCACATATGTTTCCCAAAGATTTTCCCAGAGTTCCTCCCAAAAGGGAAACCGACTTTGAAATAGACCTTCTTCCTTAAACTTAGCCCATATCTATCCTGCCATATTTAATGGCACCTACAAAACTCATAGAATTAAAAGAACAATTAATGGATCTCCTAGTTAACGGATCCATCAAACCTAGTGTATCCCCAAGGGGAGCCCTAGTTTTATTCATCCATAAGAAAGATGGTTCTCTCAGAATGTGTATTGATCACCATCAGCTAAATAAAATCACGGTCAAGAACAAGTATACAATTACCATAATCGATGACTTGTTTGACCAACTTCAAAGTGGCAGTTACTTCTCTAAGATAGACCTAAGATGGGGCTTTCTTCATCTCAGAGTCAAAGAATGTGACATACCAAAAATAGCCTTCATAACTTGGTATGAAAACTTTCACTTCTTAGTTATGTCATTTGGTCTTACAAATGCCCCAGCAGCTTTTATAAACTTGATGAACCGTGTGTTCAAGAATTCCTTGGACATGTTCATTATAGTCTTTATAGATGACACTCTTGTCTACTCTTACAATAAGCATGATCTTGCAGAACATCTCAAAATTATATTGCATACTCTCAGAAACCATTAGCTATTCGCCAAATTCTATAAGTGCGAATTTTGGCTAAGATCAGTAGCTTTCCTTAGCCATATCATTTACGGTGATGGCATTAGAGTTGATCCCTAAAATACCAAAGCAGTGAGAAACTAGCCTAGACCCATCTCTCCATTAGATATCAAGAGTTTCTTAGGGTTGGCTGGCTATTACCAATGGGTTTTTTTAGGGATTTTATTCTATTTCATCCCTTATGTCTAGATTGACTCAGAAGAAAGTCAAACTCTAGTGTTTAGATTATTGTGAGAAGAGTTTTCAGGAGTTGAAAACTCAACTCACTACAGATCTAATTTTGACCCTGCCAGATGGTTCAAACAACTTTATTGTCTATTGCGATGCTTCTATAGTTAGTTTGGGGTGTGTTTTGATGTATAGAGGTAAGGTCATAGCCTACACCTCTAGACAGCTTAAGCCCTATGAAAAAACTATCCTACTCAAGATATTGAGTTAGTAGTAGTAGTTTTTGCCTTACAGATTTCAAGGCACTATTTATATAGGGTGAACGTTGATGTGTTCACTGACCATAAGAGCCTACAGTATATGTTCTCTTAGAAAGATTTAAACCTTCGTCAGAAAATGTAGTTGGAGTTATTGAAAGACTGACATGAGTATCCTTTATCATCTGGGTAAAGCCAATGTAGTGGCTGATGCTCTCAGAAGGATGTCTATGGGTAGTGTTGCTTATGTGGATAATGGTAAGAAGAAGTTAGTTCAGGAAGTTCATCAACTTTCCTGACTAGCTCTTTGCTTAGTAGATTCAGCTGAAGGGAGTGTATGGGTGCAGAGTAGTTCAAAATCATCCCTAGTTTCTGAGGCAAAAGAAATGTAGGAAAGGGATCTAGTATAGTCAAGTTGAAGGAATCAGTCACAGATCAGAAAGTAGAGGACATCTCCCAATGAGGAGATGGTGTGTTGTGCTGCCAAGGTCGGCCATGTGTGCCAAGTGTAGATGAATTGAGACAGCAAATTCTTGCAGAAGCTCATGGTGCGCACTACTCTATTCAACCAGGCGCCACTAAGATGTACCATGATTTGTGGGAGATCTATCGGTAGAGTGGGAAGAAGAGAGATATTGCCGAGTTTGTGGCTAAGTGCTCAACATAAAATTAGGTAAAGATTGAGCCTCAGAAGCCTTGTGGGTCCATATAGTAGTTTATTATTCTCACTTTGAGGTGGGAATAAGTGAACAAGGACTTTATAATGGGTTTACCTCGTACTCATCACCAACATGATTTAGTCTGGGTCATCATAGGTACGATGACCAAATAAGCTCATTTCCTACCAGTCCATACCTTATTTCAGCCGAGGATTATGCCAAACTCTATATACGTGAGTTGGTCAAATTGCACGATTTTCCATTGTCTATTATCTCAGATAGAGGTACCTAGTGTACCTTTCATTTCCAGAAGGCATTCCAAAAGGCTCTTGGTACCGTGTTTACCTCAGTACAACCTTTCATCCTCCGACAGATGGTCAAGAAGAAAGGACCATTCAGACTTTAGAAGATATGTTACGAGCGTGTGCGATAGACTTTAAAGGTTGTTAGGATGACTACTTTCCTTTGATTGAATTCGCATATAAAAACAGCTATCATTCCAGCATTCAGATGTCTCCGTTTGAGGTGCTTCATAGAAGGATGTGTAGACCTACCATTGGTTTCTTTCAAGTGGGTGAGGCCATAGTAGTAGGGCCCAACTTTGTATTTGATACCTTAAAGAAAGTTCAGTTGATTAGGGAAAGTCTTAAAACAGTTCAAATCCAACAAAAATTATATGCAGATGTGCGCAAAAAGGATCTCTAGTTCTAGATTGCTGATTTTGTGTATTTGAAAATCTCTCCTTTGAAAAGAGTGAAGAGGTTTGGCAAGAAAGGGAAACTCAGTCCCCTATATGTCAGTCCTTACCGAATTCTCAACCATTTTAGAAAGGTAGCTTACGAACTTGAGTTGCCTTCAGACTTAGTCTGAGTGCACCCAGTGTTCCATGTCTCCTTGGTTAAGAAATGCATAGGTGACATAGCAGTCGTATTCCTTATAGAAGGCATAGATATTCAGAACTGCCTCTCTTCTAAAGAGACTCCTATCAAAATTCTTGATTATCAGATTCGCAGACTCAGGAACAAAGAATTCCCTCTAGTCAAAGTTCTTTGGCAGAATCAGTCCGTTAAGGGAGCTACTTGGGAGGCTGAAGTAGATATGTGGACCATGTATCGTCACCTCTTCTTAATAAATTCAAACTCAGCCCAAGGTATAAATTTTCTTTGAATTACTCAGTCTCATGTTAAGGTATAACTACCAACTTGGTATCAATTAATGTTGCATACTAAGTCATCCATTTATGAATCAGTTCAGTCATGTACTTATGCATCAGACATGTATGTCCAGTATATAAGCTCAGCTTATTAGTAATCCCACTCATGCATTGATGAATCATGTTCACCTATGTAAACATGCATCAGAGATGTATGTTCAGTATGATAATTCAATATATCAGTAATTTCAGTCATGAAATCATGCTTCAGTAGTGCATATCCAGTGTCTAAATCCAGTCTATCAGTATACTCAGTTTAATCAGTCTCATTTGAGGATGAATGTTCCTAAGGGGGAGATATTGTAAGACCCCGCAAAATCTTAAAGTCAACTCAGTCTATTAAGCTTGCTAAGGGGTCCCAGACTTAGAAAATTCTAGCTAAGTATTCAGACTTAGTATTATTTTGGCCTTCGTAAGTTGGAAACTCTATTTCATGACTCTTTTGACCTTAAAGTATCGATCTTTAGATTGATTCATGATTAGGAATATCATTAGGTGTCCCCGAACAAGTTTTGGATTTTTTGAACCCTGTTTAGACCATGTTCAAGGGACCAAAATAGTGAGTCGACGCGATCTCGATGCGTCGCATCGTCCATCACGTCAACAGATATTTTTCCTTCAGCTCAGTGTAAATTCTAGTGAACCGATGCGGACTCGATGAGACACATAGGCCATCCCATCAATGCCTACAATGCGGTGCATAGATCTCTGCTTCAACAGTTTAGTTTTTAGTCATTAAAAATCCGCATCCTTAGGGGTATTTGGGTCTTTACCCATGTCCTTTAGCCCTAAAAACACGAAATTTAGCCTTTTATTTGCAACATACACTTATTATTTCACAAATCTCTTGAGAACAAATAACCTAGGTTATTGAATTTCAAATTGAAGGATAAATATTCCACCATTAATCTTCATGAATTTAGCAACCAAGGTATTTCAGGTCTTCATCCAAGGGTTCGTTCCACCCTTGGAGTCCAAGAAGCTCTTTTAAACTTCAGGTAGCTTGATTTCATGATTTCCATGATTTGTATTAAAAGTGTATTAATGATAATAATGTCGATTGGATTTTTATTCCATGATTAAGTGAAAGATTTATGTAAAAAAATCTATCATGTATGTAGTATCATGTGAATTCATGTTAAAGCCTCAAATTGTAATGCTCATGTGTTGATTCGTACTATGTGCATATACAATGACTTCCAAGTATTTGATGAGTTGTTCATGAGAATTAAATAATGAAATTATATCATGATAGCACGTATTCAAGTTCATGTCATGCAAGTGTTTATTAGAAGGTCCCAATGAATGAATAATGATCAAGTAATTATTTATCATGTCTTGAGATTGTACCATGTCTTATAAATTATGATATCTAGTCCTGGGTGTATTTAATACCCGACATTTAGCTGATTACCTAGAGCCATGGTCAGTCTCAGGATAGTATCAATCATGTTATGATTAGTAGTACTCTCAGTCAGTTACAGAACTCAGGAAAAACTTAGTAGTCTTAGTAACAATCCAGTCCAATTCAATATTTAGTTTAGGCCTCAGTAAATTCAAGCAGTCAACAGAATTCAGTAGTATTCCATCAGTCAATGGGAACTAAGTGAACACAGTCCAGTTCAGTCAGACAATATAATAAGTAACAGTTCAGTCAAGCCTCGTATGAACTAGAAATTAGTTCAGTGTCTATTCAGTTGGAGTAGCATTCAGGACCGAGTTAACCCAGAGATGGGGGCATTCCTGCCAGCAAAGGGTTTGACCCTTAATTGCAATCCCTGCATTATAGAACTATGTAGCCAGCGTAGGTTGAGATATCTTCCTGCAAGATATTATGAAGGTTGATATATCTCATTAGAGTTTTATTGCAAGCGAGGGTTGATGAAAGAGCTTCCTATCAGAGAGGGTAAACTCATAGCTTGTCTTTACCCACGGCATGGTATTGGCACCTTTCCAACTAGGGTTACAGGTTGGACCCCAATTTATTTAGAAAGGGGTATGTTGGTTAGATGACTAACTCCCATAGTCTAAGTTTCAGATTTAGTCTTATTATAGAACTCAGTTTAGTTCTACAGATTCGGGACTGTCAGATACAATCACTCCATTCAGTACGGAACTCAGTATAGTTCCATAAAGTCATGACTGCTAGATATAGTCATTCAGTTATCAGTAATTCAGTATTCGTACACTCAGATATCAATTAATAAGTATTTAGACTCTGTATCCATTGTTATCATGATCCCAGTTTCAGTATACGTACTCATGCATGTACTCTCATTCAATTATATTCATGTCATTCAGTCAGTATTGTTCATGCATATGAACCCATGCATTTTAGCCTAACTCACTTAGTATAACAGAATATTAAAAGTACTGACGTATACTTTTCTCCTGCTCTATGATGTCTTATATCATAGGTTAGGACACACAAGCTTTCGATCATCCCTAGCAATTACAGATTTTCAGCAATCAGAGTTAGTGGTGAGTCCTCATACTTCGAGGACATGATTATTATTTCAGCATTTCAGTTTTATTTCAGTAGCTGGAGTTAGTTGGGGTCTTGTCCCATCAGCTTTACATTTTAGACAGTTTGGATCCTTTTCAGACTAGAGTATTTTCAGATAGATGTTTCTGTTTTGGTATTATTATACTATATTTTGTTTTATTTCAGTATTGAACCTTATGGCATATTTTTCACCTAATTTTCTCATATTAAAGTATTATTATTCAGTTAATGCCGTAGGTACCAGTCAAGGGTTAGCCTATGGTCCTTCGGGATTATGAGCACCATGTAGTGTCCGAGGTACAAACTTGGGGCATTACACAATTCCCATGAATCCACATGTTCAATTACATAATTTTAACATGAAAACTATAACATAAACATGGGAATACAATATCCATCTGTTTACAACAAAAACCCCCAACATATAATTCAAAAAAAAATACCAACAATTAAATCATGCAAACCATTCATTAAAATATAAATTTAGTTCAACTAATAATTAGGGAGGAGTAACATGCCTTATTTACGAATATGCACAAATAGATCTTGATCCTTAAGCTTCTTGATGATCACTTGAAGATAACTATAGCCCAATCTTCTTGAGAGATTTTTAGGAGTGTTTTGATTCTTCAAAGTGAGTTATGAGAGACCACAAAGTGTTATAAGATGTGGGGTCTTAAGGTTTTTGGGGTGTGAAATATCCGGAATACCCTTATCTTAAAAGCTAAAAAACTAACTTAGGTGGGTACTGTTTGGGCACCTCACTCATACCAAATCATACGAGTGTCACCCCTAACTCGTACCCTAGATAGTTACTCAAGGGCTTGACACTATTAATTAAACGATTGTCCTACTCCTCTCATACCATCTCTTTACAACTCGAATGGAGTCTAGTCATACCTTTTATAGTAAGAGACATGGGATACCCTATTTAACATAAAACTTAGGTCCATAAGTTGTACCAACATCATACGACTAGTAAGATAAAGTCGTATAGTGGCCAGAGAGTTTAAAACACAGGAAATTTCCAAGGTTCAAACTCAAGGTGTTTAAATTCTTCCCCACTTGGATCATTTTTCCTTGAATGATGGGTAAAAGGAAGCACAAGAACGATTTAAAGCATTATACACATCAAACATCCCCTTAACCAAGTTAGAAAATAAGATGTTACAAAGAACACATACCTTACGCACAAATTTTCAAAATGGAGAACAAATGTGGATACTTAGAATTCATGTCCTCTTCCACATCCCAAGTAGCTCCATACTCCACAACCTATACATCTAATATCCCCAAAATGAAGCCACACTCTCCACTGGCTTTAAACATGAAGACTACACTTTTCCATCTCATCCTTCAAACTTCCCTCTCCCCCTGAATACATAACTAGAGTGCTTGAGTATACCGGTAGATCCATCCCATGTCAAAGACTAATTAGGACTTAAAGGTGCTTGTGGAAGCCATAGGACCCTACAATTTACATAATTCTGATAATACCTCTCCATCTATCACTGTAATTAAGAAAATCAGGTTTTAATCAAGGAGCTTTGGCCGCATAGCGCAATGGTTGGGTACCTATCAATCACCATGCTCCAACCTATCTTTACTACACCTACTATATGGATTTTTCACCAAAAATTACACCTTTAATCACTATCACAAAGGTTTTCACCACGCCTCCTATCCATGAATATTTTATATGACAATATTTATCTCACTCTTCCATCTACACTCACAACCTTAGTACTAATAGTCACCCTAGAATTACATAACAAGGACATTTACTCTCTCATGTAAAACATCACTATGCTCTTAAGTTTAACCATCATAACATAAGAAGGGTCACTAAAGATCTAGATTATAAGCATCAAGAAGGAAGGGGGGTTACTTCCCAATTACAACTTCTATCTGACGTACTACCTAAGACGAGACCTGCGAAATGAGATATGGTACAATAGGCACGAGGTACTCCAACGAAACTACCCAGATTATAAATAAAGGATTACTCTAACATAAACATACCATAATAGAAGTCCTTGGGACTCGGTACAGGAATAAACACAATAGCATACATCACAGCCAGTGTAGCGTAAAGTCGAGATTTATATTTAGGGAACATATAAAGGATTTCCACTGGAAACAATTGTTTCTTGGAACTAAGCAAGACATAAGACATGAATACACGAATCATGAGTATCATGGCATAGAGATTGAATGCCTAGAAGCTAGGATTTCGATGACCATTATTGTCTTTGATCCATGTGTTGTAGTATAGACATACCCGGCACATAGAATACAAACCTTTGGGAAAAGTACTATTAGAATACGTGCAACACTAGTAAAGTTTCCTCATAATAGAAATAAGAGTTAATTTCTTGAATAGGATTAAACTTACCCCTTCTTTCCCATGAAATCCACCGCTAATAGAAAAATTAAGATTAGCCCTTCGATCTCTATCTTAGTACACTTACAAGAACAATAATCTGCTCTAAGGGGTATTGCTATGGACATGTACTAGGGACACTTGGATCTTTATACTTAATGATGAATCTATCCATATTCTACCTAGGTCGATTATAGCCTCACAAACACTATGCCCTAACCCAATCAATGACTCAGCCCTTATCCATAATCTTAGCCTGGACCACCAGCCTTAATGTCACAACTTTCCCATTCCTATATCACTTGAATCATTAAGCCCATCTCTTCTGCACACCCCACCAAGCCTACCAATCTACCCCTACAACTCTCACATAGCTATCCTCAAACTAACATACTCTCTTTACCAAATCAATATCTATGGTTCAAACTTAGTGTTTATCAATAATCATGTACTACAACCAAGTACCTCATGTAGAATATACATATATGGTCCAACCCCCAAGGAGTTCACCCCAATTTCCTTATCCACCTGCCAGTAACCTGTACATACATAGAGGAAACCATCTCTCCTTATGTATAAAAAAACAAAAACACCTTATAGGGAAATACTACGGTAGATAAAACAATTATCTAAAAGCTCCTTTAGGTGCTCCTTATGTTTCTTCAAATCAGTTGGAGCCATTCTATACAAAGGAATAAAAATTGGATGAGTGTCTGGAATAAGATTAATCCCAAAATCAATCTCCCTATCAAGAGAATCACTAGGAAGGTCATCAGGACAAACTTCAGGAAACTCATTCACCACCAGAACAAAATGCAAAGAAGGACTATTCGAGTTAAAATCTATAATCTAAACTAAATGATAGAGACACCTCTTGGAGATTAATCTTTGAGCTTTAAGATAAGATAAGAACTTCCCTTTAGGAGCTAGTAAACCACCCTAACACTCACTAATTGACTCATTAAGGAATTTAAAGACAACTTTATTTGTCTGACAGACTAATGAAGCATAGCACGAGTGCAAACAGTCCATCCTCAATATATTATCAAAATTCGTCGTATCAAATTTAAATAGATTCACCAATTTTTCTTTACTACTAGAAGATAACAACCCCCTATAGACTCTTTTAACAATCACAGAGTCAGCTACTGGGGTTACACTACAAAAGTCTAAAACACACTCTAGACCAAGACCAAAATACACAGCCACAAATTGGGTCACATAAGATAGAGTGCACCCCAAATTAAGTAAATAGTACACATCTTGAAAAATAGTTTTCAACATACTAGTAATGAAACCAGGCTATGCCTCAACCTTCTATCACATAGCAAGATCATAAGGATGGTCTCGGCCAGGGACTAAGCTAGAAGTAGTACCCCTTGGTACAGAAGTTAGGGAAGTGGCAACCATGGTCTTGTTTGACCCAGTGGCAATACTTGTAGTACACTTACACTGCATGTGACCTTACTAACCACTACTAAAACATTGATTTATCTCTTTATAGCAATAATCGTAGTGCAGTAGACCACAAAATCGATTGAGAGGATACGGTGGGGATGATTGGGCTCTACTAGCCAAAAAATGATAATCACTTAAAAACTGAGGATAAAGGACACTGACAACTACCTAGGGACTTCCTAGATTCCCTTGCTTAGAACACTATCCACCACCTCTCCCACTATTTCTCTGACCCTTCCCCTAGTCTAAATATTGAGACTTCTTGCTCAGCCTATTTCTCAACCTTGCCTTATTCTTTCTCAAACTAATAAGACTAATCTATCATGACAATGATATCACTATCTGGTTCAACAATTGAATAGGACATCAAAACTCAGCATTGCTAACATCTTCTTGGGGTGACTGAGCATGAATATCACCTTTTAGAGTTGCGTCAGTATAGACTGGTGGAACTCAATGGGGAAAATCAAAAATAGCGACCCTTGATTGGGTCTGTACACCATAAGTTGGACGAGATTCATCCATGTCATCCTCAAATAGGGAAGGTGAGTTTTCATAAGTTTTATACCATTGAAGGGTATAAACTAAAAAGAGAACAAAAGAAGATTTAAGGGAGAGTTCAAGACCCTAGACTCTGTAGCCCGAAAATAGAAAAATAAGAAAGTGAAATATTCCTAGATGCCTCGTAGATCTCTCTTATAAGTGTGGTGTGCTATAAACTTATAAAAGAGACTCTACTTAACATGGCTTTATGGATAACCCATGACACCAAAACCAAGGCTCTGATACCAACTTGATAAGACCCAAACCATGGCCTTATCATAACAGACATCTCAATTCCAATAAGGACCAGAGACCAACCTCGATACCTAAACTAACCAGCTGATATATATTATAAGTCAGATAAATTCTAGACATATAACAAGATAGAGTAATTAAAATGTAATTACTCTTGGATAGGTCTATAATCGAGACCAACCAAACCTAGTCAAATCAACCAATAACAACCCTAACCCAACAATAACCAAAACCATATCCATTTCATTCCCAAGTCTACAGTTGTCCAAAGAAACCCTCAAAATAATGTGCAAGAATATTAGGTTGGGACATGGCCCCAAATATAGCCTAAAAAAATGTCAAGGAAATAGTAAAAGCTTAAGATAAATCGTAACATGAAATAGGCCTTTCGAAGAATAGAAGCTCACCTCTTTAGTTTGATTTAAGATGTCCCTGAATTACCTAGTCACTGAGCAAGAGGTTTGATAGTATGGTTGGTTCCTGTATCGATAGAGATATAGCACTCGAAGATAAGTTAGCAGGTAAACGCTAGCATGCACTATGAAATAAGGATAAAGTAATGCCATTTTTCAAAAGAAAAGTAAATAATCATTTGCAATCTCATATATAAATACATATATACCATTTTAGGAAAAGAAATAAGCTTTAGCATGTATTTTAAAGTATTACCTGCATTATGTGTATTCTCCTTCATAATCCATCCATGGGCTATAAGGGTCCAATGTTACCCCCTGGACAGGCCCAGTGCATGTAGCCACATGAAGTAGAGATATCATAGGGGTAGAGGATTCCTTTTTACCCTTCACCCTATATGATTCATACGTATGTGTATGTACTTGGGGGATTTCCTTATACCCCACAAGTATAGGGTAATCAAGACTAATCCTCATGTTGTGAAACATGATTTTCCAGTGTCAACCATTTGGACTCACACCTTCACAACTAGCTATTATATCCTTTTATTATTGCCCAGTCAGAACATTTAATACACAACCAAACCACTAATTTCAGGAGTCAATTATTAAGGCATTATAGAGTGGTATTTTAATACCAACTATATCTTGCAAGAAATATTATTAGCCAACACTTAAGGGATTCCTATATACCATGTAGACACCATTATTAAAATCACTTGGGAGATTCTCGTGCACCCTTCAAGGTTTACATTATAAGTTCACTTGGAGAATTCCTGTGTACCCTAAGTAGTAATGCACAAACCAAAAATAATTATACAAGTGGGTTGAGCTTATTAGCAATTTTTATTCCAAAATAAATTAATTTGGGTTTGATGGCCACCAAGCCCTTTTCCAACTATTTAAAACCAACCAAACAAATTTAGGTTTCATTACTATATCATGCCTTACAAAGATTTCATTAATAGTCAAACCATGTGACAAAAACCATTCTCATCGACATTTTATGAGACCTGTAGAGAGCATATAATTAAAAAAAACAAAACCAAGAAACAATTAACCATACCCATGAAAACACATGTTTAATTCAACAAATTTAACATGAAAACTATAAGAAAAACATGGGAAAACAATATCCATCCATTAACAACTAAAAACCCCATATCTAATTAAAAACTAAATAATACCTATAATTAAATCAAGAAAACCATTCAATAAAACATGAATTTAATTAAACTAAAAGTGAGGGAGGTGTAGCATTACTTATTTACAAAAATTCATAGAGAGATCTTGATCCTTAAGTATCTAGATAATTACTTGAAGAAAACCCTAGCCTAATCTTCTTGAGAAAGTTTAGAGAGTTTCAGGAGTGTTTTAATCGTTTAAATTTAGTTATGAGAGGCCACAAATTTTTATAATATGTTGGGTATTAAGGTTTTTGGGGTAGGAAATGTCAGGAATACCCGAATCTTAAAAGCTAAAAAATAATAGTAGACGGGTATGGTTTGGGCACCTCACTTGTACCCTAGATAGTACCTTAAGGTCTTCACGCTATTAATCATATGATTGTCCTACTACTCTTGTACCATCTCCATATATACGACTAGTAAGCTCAACTCATATGATGGACAAAGAGTTCAAAACTTAGGAAATTTCCAAGGCTCAAACTCAAGATGTTTTAGTTTATTGATAACATATTGGTATATTATAAGAGTGGGGAGGATCATGTCAATCACCTTCGTATAGTGTTACAGACCCTTAATGATCAGCAATAGTACACTAATTTTTTAAAGTTTAAGTTCTGGTTGAATGTTTTGACCATCCTTGGTTATATTATTTCAAGTGAGGGGATTATGGTTGATCCACAAAAAGTTGAGGCAGTTAAGAAGAATCTTTGACCCACGACTCCAACTGATATTTGTTTTTTTTTTTATTTAGCTGAGTATTATATGAAATTTATGGAGAGTTTCTCTTTGATTGCTTGTCCATTGACTAAGTTACCTAAGATAAAGGTGAAGCTTCTATAGTCTGATGCTTGTGAGTGTATCTTTAAGAAATTGAAGGATAAGTTGTCTTTTGCTCTGGTTTTCATCCTACATGAGGGTACTGATGGCTTTGTTATTTATTCTGATGCATCCTACATAGGATAGGGTAGTGGTGTTTGGCTCTAGGTAGTTGAAGTTGAATAAGAAAAATTATCTACATCATAACTTGGAAATGGTGTTTGTGGTTTTTTTCTATAAGGATTTGGCTCAATTACCTGTATGGAGTTTATTTCTGATCATAAGATCCTACAGTATTTGTTCACCAAGAATGAGTTGAATCTTAGGCAAAGAAGATAACTTTACTTACTCAAGAATTATGATGTATGTCTCCATTATAACCCAGGTAACGATAATATGGTTGGTAATGCTCTTAGTAGGTTGTCCATGGGGAGCTTGTCTCATGTTGATGAGGAGAAGCTAGGTTTGGTAAAGGATATTAACCATTTGGATAATCTTAGAGATGTGATTGTGCAAAAGTTGGTGAAGTCGTCTCTTGGTTTTGAGGTGATGGAGAAGTAGGTATTAGATTCTATTTTTATATAGATTAAGGATGATGTGTGCCGATAGAAGGTTATTACTTTTGAGATTGGTCGTGATGGTATCTTGAGGTACCATGGTATATTGTGTGTTCCCGATATTGATAGCTATGAGAGAGGATCTTTGTTGAGGCTCATGAGTTGAGGTATGCAATTTATTGTAGTTCGACAAAGATGTACCATAATTTGATGGAATTCTATTAGTGGAATAATATAAAAAGGGATATGGCTAACTTTTTTGTCCAAGTATATGGTTTGTTAACAAATGAATGTGGAGTACATGAGGCCTGATGGTTTAGGTTAAGAGATTGAGTTTCCTGTGTAAAATGGGCAATGATAATTATGGATTTCATTACTTATCTTCCACGGTATCATAGTCAATTTTATTTAATTTGGGTCATCATGGATAGAATGACCAGGTCTTCTTAATTCTTGCAAGTGAAGACTACTTATCTAGAGTGGATTATGTGAATTTATTTATTCAGGAGATCATCAAGTTACATGGTGCTCCATTTTTCATTATATCTGATCGAGGTACACAATTCACATATCACTTTTGGTGGTCATTTAAGAGAGGTTTGGTAACTAAGGTAAACCTTAGCACTACTTTCTATCCTCAGATGGATGGACAAGTAGAGAGGACTATTCAAACTTTGGAGAATATACTAAGGGCTTACGTGATTAACTTTGGTGGTAGTTGGGTTGACCATTTTTCTCTTATTGAGTTTACGCCTAATAATACCTATCATTATCGCATTTAGATGGCCCCGTTTGAGGCTTTATAAGGTAGAAAATTTTGTTCTCCTATTGGGTGGCTCGAAGTGGGTGAGACTAGGTTATTTAGTCCTGATTTGGCTCATCAGGCCATGGAGAAGGTCAAGGTTATTAGGGATAGACTTAAGACTATCAAAATTTTCCAAACGTCCTATATAGATATGAGGCATAGAGAGTTGGAGTTTGATGTTTGTGATTTTGTATTCTTGAAGGTATTTCTTGTGAAAGGGGATGTTCAGAAAGAAAAGGGAAGCTCAGTCTCCATTATGTAGGTCCGTACTTGATTTAGAGAAGAGTGGGAAATATTGTGTATAAATTAGATTTTCCTTCCAGTTTTTGTTCCATTTATCTGGTCTTTTATGTTTTGATGTTCAAGATGTGTGTGGGTGATCCTTCCTTCAATGTTCCATCAAAGAGTACGGGTATTGCATATTCCTCGTCCTATGAGGATATCTTAGTAGATATTTTGTATAGCCAAGTCATCCATTTGTGGACTAAGGATATGGCTTCATTGAATGTTCTGTGGAGGAATCATAAGGTTGAAGAAGCTACTTGGGAAGCTAAAGTGAACATAAAGTCCAAATATCTATTCTTGTTTCTCTCTTTGTATAATTGTTCTTATGGTATGTGTTCTCCTAAATGTTTTTGTTTTCGAACTTTGTCAAAGGAATGTATGATTGCATTTTTGTGTTAAATCGTGCTATTGGATGTCATGATTCATCATTCAAGGACAAATGATCCCAGGGGATAATATAAAGACCCAGATTCTTGGGTATGAAAATTTCTTTGTTTTGAGCTCACTACTAAAGCTACGTCCCACCTTATGAGTCATAATGTCTACATATGACTCATAGGGCTCGAGTCGTAGGGTGAATAGTGAGAATGGTAGATATTTCCACATAAACTATGACTTGCACCTTATGAGTTATAAGGTGTCATTATGGGTTGTAGCACCCTAAATTATAAGTTGACCAATGTAGGTATCCTTGTCACTGATGTGACAATGACTAAGACCCTATGCGTCATATTGTGTTACTCATAGGGTCACAAGTAAGGGGTCCGTGAGCTACTGTCTTGACCATGAGTCATGGTTACGACTCGTGACGTGTCCTCACAAGTCGTAGGGTGACCCATAATCACTGAATGCCTTTTTTGTACCTTTGAGTAAGGCCATTTTTATTATTTCCCTCTTTCCCAAAATAATGCCCACATCCATAAAACATAAAAAAGGGGTTATTTTGATTCTTGACATAATGAAATACGTACTCATTTTTCTCTCAAATCCCTAAGTCAAGAACACTTAGAGTTTCTCAAGGTTGGTCAATTAGAGTATTCAGGGGTGATATCTCTCTGTAATTATTGATATCTCAGGCATGTTACTCTTCCCAAAATTTTATTTTGTTAAATTATGTGTTTTAAATTATTATTCAAGTGGTTTTGAATGTTGGCTTTGGAATGTAGGTTGGGGGCTTTGAATGTTGGCTTCGGAATGTGGGTTGAGGGCTTTGAATGTTTGTTTTCTTAAATGATGTTCCTATGGTTTTTATGTAATATTCATGTTTTAATGACAGTTTGAATGTGTGGGGTACATGGGCATGGTGAATAAACTAGGGAGTCATGGGTTCCCCTAATTATGTGGATTTTGATAATTGAATTTATGTTAACCTCTACTCAATCTTGTGAAACTTGATTTTAACATGAGAATATATGCATTGAAAATACCTTTGGCTCTATTCCATAACATAAAAGGCTAAAGAACCAAGTTTGATTTAATGAACAAAGCTGTCAGCATTTCCCCTCACCGATTTAATAAACAAAGGGTCGAGGCATTTTCTAAGCTAATGGCATTATATGGCATGATGACAATACCTTGCAAGTGTAGTTGGTATGATGATACCAACGGTGTATGCCAAATGTGTATCATGGTTCAACGAATGAAAATGTGTAAATGATTTTATTTTTCTTAAAGGGGGCTGTGTTGCTAGGCTGTGAAAGTGGAGGTATCGAGGGACCGATACTGGAAACCACATTTGTCAGTGTGGGGGTATTAATGGTTGGGTAATCAAGTTGCCTGTTTTTTTATGGCCGGGTGTTCAAGTCACCTTTAATATATGACCAGGTCTTCAAGTCACCCTTGGTGCATATGAACATATGATTATTCTCTAGTTTGTGTGGCTAACATGTAGTGGGTCCTTTTCAAAAGGTGAAGCTGGACCCATATAGCTAGTTGATGATTTTATAATGGTTAAGATACACTCTCCAGGCTATTGTTTTACGTTTATGCTAAACCTTGCTCTCTATCCCAGCATGTTATATGTTTATGTATGTATGATGTGTGTATGAGGATTTTACTATGGTTTTGACTTGGCATTATTTTATTCATTCCTTAAGTAAAATGCTAGAGTTCACCCTGTTAACTGTATACGAATGTTATATCCTCATGTGATGTAGGAACCAAATATACTTTCTACTTTTTCTACTAGTGATAGGATTTTTAAGTTGTTACCAGTAAACTTTAACGTGGTGAGCTTTCATTTTTTTCAGAATGGCTATCATTTTTAATTATTTTTTAATTTATGTCTTAAACTACTTCTATTAAATTATTTTGGCTATCATCAGGGGGATGTCTCAACGTAGATTTGTTTTTGTCTGTTTAGAGGTTTTTTGGATTACTATGGATTGGGATGTTAGTTGAATTCTTATAACCTTACTTACTATTTGTTATTTTATCTTGTTATATGTTTAGAATTTATCCTCTTCTAGTATGTTGTGTTCTATTTGACTAGGAAAATGGGGTGAGGACGGTCTAGAGATACTCGGTACAGCACGACCCTGGTTTGGGTTGTGAAGAATTGGTCCCATATCTGCAGAATTAAATCTTATTTTTGCTCATGAGGGGAGTAATCTAAAGATAAAAGAGTCGTTAACCATGGTTGTAGAAAAGGAAAAAAAATTGAAGCGGTAGAAGCTTAACTGAATAAAGTCACATAATGAAAAGGTCTAACACTAGGTACCTCAAATAAAACTAAGATAGAGATCACCCAGCAACAATAGAAGAATACATATATCAAAAATGAGATTGTTTAGTTAAAAATAAAGAATGAGGTATTGATTGATGTTGATCGCGCTACTCTGAAATATTTTGATCACCACTTTTATAGTTGTCTCTCTACTTCCCATCCTACTTGATTTCTTTTGTCCATCCCATCACTCCATACTCTTACCTTCATCTTGTTTTGACACCAGGGAATGATTGTTTTTCTTGTGTAGTACTTGAACACTAACTTTTCTAATGATTCTAAATGCTTTCTTGAATATAATACGTTCCTATCCTTATTCTTATTGTGATTTCTTTTGATACATAGTGCCAAATTATTTTTGTAATACCTTTTTAATTATGCTAATAGGAAGAAGATTAGTGAAAAGGTAGAAATAAGATTTGTGAAAGGAGGAGCTGGTAAAAGGAGAAAGGGGAAATTGTTGAAAATATGATGAATTGAAAAGTCAAAAGAAGGAGCTGGTGGTTGGCTATTGGTACAAAGGGGGAAGATTAAACTGATTAAATGATCCCGATGACAGTGCAAACTAATTTATAAATTGAGGGTCTATGTTTATCATCATAAAAACTGGGGGAAATATTGGGTTCCGACTTTGTTCTTATTATGCTCATATTTTGATGATTGAAAAAGTTCAATACTAAGATCTGGTCCATACGCGCCTCTTATGATTTATGTTTTTTGATTACCTAACCTAGTTTAAGGATCAATTACACTATATGGTGTCCCGGTGTCTAGTTTTACAGTTGTACATATTTCCCTTATGTGCTAGCTATCCAGTACTATCTGGACAGTTCAGCATATTAGTGGAATGAATTCTCCATGATCCATTTTTAGAACCCATCAATGATGAAGCTTCTCTCCCTATGATCGTCATACATATTCATCATACTTGAGAGAAGATCAAGCTTTTTCAAAAAAACTAAAAACAAGTTTTCTCAAGAAAAGGCCTCACTACAGTTGATATTGCATGACTCAACAGGTTAGAAACTCTTTTCTCATAATGATGTATGCTTTGTTTCTAGGTTGAATAAGGTTTTTATTTTTTATTTTGCATTTGTATGCACGTCTCATTTTAGAGATTCTAGCAAGTAATATTTCTCATTTAGCTATGTTCAAATCTGAGTAGTTTTTTGAACAAGACATAGCTGATAATGTGGGCACAGTTGAGGTATTGTAAGGGTGTGTTGCTGTAGAGGTATTGTAAGGTTGTAGGAATTAGGAAGTTAATTGCTAAGTTGTTAGTGAAGGTTGCTCAGACTTCTAGTGAAGCTACTGGTGAAATACAAAAGTGGTAGATCGTGGTTTACTCCCTTGTAAAAGGAGGTTTCAACATAAATACCTTTGTCATTTACTTTACTAAGATTTTATTGTATTTTATTGTTCTTCAATATCCTCATATAGGGACTTGGTATCGAATCAGGTCTTCGATACAATGCTTGACTCTTACAAACTATCATGGTTTAATATGCATGGCCACGTACATAGCCCTATAAGTGCGTGCTCATAGTGTAAATGACCTCTGAACAACGCATAATCCTTATTTTGGTCAAGAACAATATTTTCACCATTTTAGGAGCTAGGAAACTCTATTTGAGGTGATTCTTGTTATGATTTTCTTGTATAGTCATTGGGTCAGTGATGCTACCATCATTTTGTTCATTTTTCAAGATCACCCATCTTATTTTTTGTTATTTTGATTCATAATATTGAGATTTAATATCAAAAGTTATAAAATCAATAATTCTTGATTTGAAGGTCGATTTGGAATTTCTTTTCATTAATTTTTGAGATTTAAGGTCCTTGTGTTATGGGTAAACTAATTTTAATAAAAACTTATGTAAATTTCTTATTTTAAACCACGGTGGATAATAGAATTGGGGATTTACCTAGTAATGTGAAAATGAGTCTTTTGACAATATCTAACCTAATGTCAACTCAATCTTGTATGGAATTTCAGATTAAGAACACTTAAGATATGGAAAGAGTAATTCTTTATTAACAAATACAGTTTTATCTTTTTATTTACGGAATTGTCTTTCAAGATGTTTTTAGATCAAATTAAAAGATGTTAACATGGGTATCGTTGGTCCTATTTTTATATGTAGATCTCATATTTGATTTGATTAGACATGTTTATTAGTGATTTGAGAGAATAGAGCTTTCGGTTGATTCTTCAGACTGTGGTTTGGCATTGCAGGTCTTTTTTATGGCATGTTGAGTCTATCTTGATCCTTTTTTGAGATGTTCATGTGTCGTGTGCTTATTTCTTATATTTTAAGAATCATTAATAGTTTGGGGTTCACTTTGAAAAGTTGGCAATCATCTTTGTGGATGTTTGATTCTATAGATGGGATGAAGTAATAAAATTGAACATCTTGATTGTTATCTCTACTTGTTGATATTTATATGGTATATTATTGATAGATGACTTATTGATCTTGAGTAATTGAGAGAAGTTATCTATTTAAGAGATTGAAGCCTATTTATTGAATTTTGATGGCATGATTGGGGTTTAGTAATCACATAGAGTATACGTAGATTAATAGTTCTATGATGGAATAATTGGGTTACAAACCACGTAGGGTATAGATAGATTTGTTCTTATTTTGATGAAATAATTGGGGTTTAATAATAACTTAGGATATAAATAGATTACAGTATAATTATGGTGTTAAAAAGAGGAAATCTCAGCTTGGTTATTGGGAAAAGTGAATCAAGGTGAACTTTAGGGCATATTTGTTAACTAGTATACTTCTCCTTATAGTATATTGAGTCCAATGGTGTCCTGATTGGAAAAGGTGGAAATTTAATGTATTAAACAAACTATGGTTATGGTAAATTATGTATGTTTACGCCCTACTAAAAATAGTTTTTGCGACCACAACAAAGCGACCACAGCTGGTGATCACACTAAAAGCGACCACATATTGTCTTTTTTTTTTATTTTTTATTTTCTCAAAAAAAAAAAACGACCACATATGGTCGCTTTTATATTTTAAAATTATAAAATTTTCATTTCAAAATTTTTTATAACTTTTTTATATTAATTATTGTATTTTTTAAAAACTAAATGCGACCATAAGTGGTCTGATTTTGAAAAGGCGGCCACTTGTGGTCGCTTTTCAATAAAAATAAATATAAAATATCATACAAAATCGACCACTTTTGGTCAATTTTGATTAAAAAAATTTAAAAATATTTTTTTAAAAGAAAATGAACAGAAGTGGTCGGTTTTGTATTAAAATAATTTAAAAGAAAAATATTTTTGAAAAGCGAGAACTAATGGTTGCTTTTATTTAAAAATTAAATTTAAAATATTTTTAAAATAGCGACCACTTGTGGTCACTTTTATTTAAAAGTTAAATTAAAATAATTTTTCAAATGTGACCACTTGTGGTCTCTTTTTTATTTTAAAATGGGAAAATAAAATTATTAGAAAAGACCGACCACTTGGGTTCACTTTTATTTTAAAAATTGCAATAAAAGTATTTTTAAAAAGCGGCCACTTGTGGTCACTTTTTAATTTTAAAATGGTAAAAGAAAATTATTTTCAAAATCCGACCACTTGTGGTCACTTTTGATTAAAAAAGTATATTTTAATTATTATATTTAAAATCAAATATATTTTTAATACGTATTATTTTTTTAATCCACTAACAACACATAGTCGATAGCCTATATAACAATAAAAAATCAATTAAACTTAAATTTTGTAAAAAAAATTATTCTTAAAAAAACTAAGAAATATATCAAATAAAATAAATAATTAAATAAATTTAAACATAATCTTAATCTTTTACTTATGTGTCAATATATAAAATAAATACATTTTGGGATAATACCCATACTTGAAGTTTAACCAAACTTCCAATGGAACATATTGAACTTTGTGGGGGTCCTATTACCCCTCTATACTTTTTTAATTGGATTTAATTCCCCCCCCCCCCCCCCCCCCCGGACTTTTTTAAAGTGGAACTAATCCCCCCTCAAAACGTATACCCAGTTTTTTTCGGTGGGAAGTGTGGTACACGCGTCATTTCTTCTCCATTTTATCACTTTTTAATATTTTTTCACCATTACAACCATATTAAATATTCCAAATAATTCCATTGAGTTTATGAAGAAAGTTTTTTCAAATAATTAAATGGAATCTTCCTAATTTTCCATTAAAACTCGGAAGATTCAATTAGCAAGTTCCATTAATGAAAGATTTAATGAAACTCGCTAATTGAAAACTTAATGGAAGATTCAATTTCCATTAATGAAATTCGGAAGATTCAAAAATTTCATTAATGGAACTCGAAATATTGGGAAAATTTAATTTCATGATTCAATTTCCACTAATGGAACTTGAAAGATTCAGAAAATTCATTAATAGAACTCGGAAGATTCGGAAAAATTAATTTCATGTATGAAGCTATTTAATCTTCCGTTAATGGAACTTGAAAGATTCAATTTCCATTAAATTATAACTATTGAGTTCCATTAAATTTCAATTCAATAATGGAGCAATCATTGTTGAAGAAAAGAAAGAAAGAAGAAAGGAAAAAGAAGAAAGAAAAATGAAAAAATAAATAAAAATATAAAACTTTAAATAATTATAAAATTAAGGGGATGTTTGAAAAATAAAAGAGTTTAAAACATTTTTAACACTGTTCATGCGCTTAATGCGCATGACTAACATGCAATATGCCAAGTGGCAGATATATGCCATTATAATACGAAAACAGAAATTTGGGGGGGGGGGGGGGCTAATAGGACCCCCACAAAGTTCAGTGTGCTCAACTGGTAATCTGATCAAACTTCAGTTATTTTTGTGGGGTACTATCCCATACATTTTCTGTTCCATATACATTAAATTACGTTAAGCATAATCTTTGTATATTGAATATATGTTGATATCATATGATCTATGCTATTGGATTTATAAAATGTCAAATGCAAATATAATCGATAATTCATCAGAATATAATGAATACATAATATTATACATATATATATAGTACGTATTCATGAATTGATAAATACATATACATACATACACACACACACACACACACACACACACACACATATATATATATATATATATATATATATATATATATATATATATATATATATATATCTAACAGATCGATAGACAGGTTAACGGGGTATGAGTCAAAAACTAGGTGAATCTATCTAACGTTTTTAAATAGTATGTTAATGTATATCATACGATCAAGGTATTAATTAATATTAAAAATTTATAATTTTTTTTTTAAAAAAAAAAACTATATATATATGTACATGTTTGTATCTTGTGTCCTATACGTATTTACGTAGTATTAAGAAGCTAACTAAATGTATACTAGTATATTGAATATGTTGATATCATACAATCAAGATAATAATATGCTTTTGAGGTTATAATATTGTAAGGGACTTAATCGATAATTTATCATAGAGTATAATGAATACATTGTATTATAAGGTAATATACTCGTGCATGTCATGTATATAGTATGTATTTCAAAAGTTACTATATCTATATGTATGTATATATATATATATACACGCTATGTATAGGGTAATTACATACTCATGTATATGTCATATATGTAGTACGTATTTAGAACCTAATAGTCGATCGCAGTGTATGTGTGTTTATATGCAGTGTGTATATAAATATGTATATGTATCTATTTCTTGTGTATTACAAAAAGTCAAAGCTACTGGATGTATATTCAATACCTTGATTTGAAATGATCGATGTATAATATATTGTACATTGAAATTACAATATATTGTAAGTTATATACTCGTGTATGTGATGTATATAATACGTATTTAGAACATGATAGTCAATAGTGTATGTGTGTGTATAGCTATATATAGTATATATTATGTAGTGAGGTACGTATGACGTAATTTGAAACTTACATTTATATATATATGTATGTATCTCATATGTAGTGTGATGTGCGTAGTACATCGTAAATATTAAAGGTAACTAAATAATGTATCCATTTATATATTGAATATGTTGATATTATACAACTGATTGATCCAGGTAATAAAATACAATTGAAGGTATAATAACATAAGATAAACTAACCGATAATTTATCCGAGTATATGTGAAATATATTTTCAAGTTTTAATGAAAACCAACCACAAGGGATAATTTTTTGAATAATTTTATTTTTTAAAATTTTAAATGGACCACTTGTGATTGATTTTCCCAAAAACTTTATAATACCCAATCCAACTTTTAATTTGACTCGACCAGACTAGGGACATCTTACTTTCCTCTTTTCCCATCTAATTACCCTAGCAGCAACTAATAATATACTTTTCTTTCCAATTACAAAGAACTCTCACACAGCTCTCGACGACCACACAAATGGAAATCTCAGCAACCTCACCAACCAAAATCTCGGCAACGTCACGACGAAAGCAGTTGCACAGTGATGGAAAAGCAGTGACACAGTGATGAAAACAGCGACATACTAGTACACTTTCTCTTTCTCACTTTTGTTTTTTTGGGGTTGGGGTTGGGGTTGGGGTAGGTTCTTGGGGTGGGTGGTGGGGCAGGAGGGGGAAGGGTATGTGTATATATGTGCACTCTTTAAATATTGACATAGTTGATTATTGTTGTTTGTTTATAGAAGCTGATGTATATTTTACTATGCCTTTTTTATTTTATGACATAATGGAGCCAATTAGTGCTCTTTTGTCTATTTACCCTCTCTTTTTTTGTATCTGTGGGGATAGGGGTGGGGGTAAGGGTGGGGGTAGGGGTAGGGGTGAGGGGTGAGGGTGGCGTTAGAAGGTAGGTTTGGGGTTAGTGAGGGGGTTGAAGGTATGTGTATGTATATATTCTTGAAATACAGATATAGCTACTGATTTGCTGTTTATTTATGTATATAATTGAAGATGCCTTATCATTTTTCCTTTTCAAAACTTTAGTAATGGGTAGATTACTAATCAACTATATTACTAAATATTGGGTGTTCAACATATTAGGTTTAAATTTTAGGTTTTCCAAGTTGATTGTTGACCATTAACCTAGTGTTGAACTTCAAATTTAAGTGCAAGCTAATTTGATTTTGCTGTGGTACTTTAAAAGTAATTTTTTTCTATTTATAGTTTATTATTTTTACCGATATATCGATGTTAGCAGGAGTTGTTTCTTGAGAGAGAAGTGAAAAGGATTGTTTTATTATATTTCGATGATAATTTCTCTCTTTCTCTTAAATTTAGGCCAAGCAAAGGTAAGTTGATTTCTCTCTATTTTCTTTTAGTGAAGTCTTTAAATGTATTGTTATGGTGAGATAGTTTGCCGTAGAAAGATTAGAAAGCCATAGGTTTTGTTATTCTTATATGTTATGTTATGAGAGGGACATTCGACGCCTCTACTTATTTTCTTCATTAAATCTATTGAATTGTTTGACGTACTTATAATATAAATGAAAGTTTAATACATTTATTTTGAATTGTGATGCTGCTAATATGAAATGTGAACTTGTGTTTTGAAATTAGTTAAGTGTACTCACTTGAAAAATGTGCATCAGTGAGTTGAAAATATTTAAGTGTAGTTATTTGAAAGGTGAACTTGTGTTTTTAATATAGTTAAGTGTGGCCACTTAAGAAGTGAATTAGAGACATGAGAATGTTTAAGTGAACTTGAGTTTTGAAATTAGTTTAGTGTAGTCACTTGAAAACAGTGAATTAGCGATTCGAAAATGTTTAAGTTTATTTACTTGAAAGATGAATTTGTGTTTTACATATCGATTAGTATGGTAACTTGAGAAGTGAATTAGCGACTTGAAAATGTTTAATTGTAGGTACTTGAAATGTGAACTTGTTTTTTGAATTTAGTTAGGTGTTGTCACTTGAGAAGTTAATTAGTGACTTGAAAATATTTAAGTGTAGTTACTTCAAAGGTGAAATTGTATTTTGAATTTAGTTAAGTGTGGTCACTTAAAATATGAATAAGTTATTTGTAAATGGTTTAGTGTAGTCGCTTAAAATGTGAATTCATCACTTGAAAATGGTTAAGTGTTGTCACTTGAGAAGTGAATTAGTGACTTGAAAATATTTAAGTGTTTGTACTATAATTATAAATTAGTGACTTGTGTTTTGAATTTAGTTAGTTGAAAGGTGAACTTGTGTTTTGTATTTAGTTAGTTGACAGGTGAACTTGTGTTTTGAATTTAGTTAAGTGTGGTCACTTGAGAAATGAATTTGTGATTTGAGAATGATAAAGTGTAGTTAATTTAAAGGTGAACTTGAGTTTTGAATATATTTAGGTGTGACCACTTGAGAATTGAATTAGTGAATTGAAAATATGTTAAGTGTGGTTACTTGAAATGTGAGCGTGTGATTTGAATTTATTTAAGTGTGGTCACTAGAGAAGTAAATTAGTGACTTCTGTTTTGAATTTAGTAACTTGAAAGATGAAATTATGTTTTGAATATAGTTATGTGTGGTCACTTGAGAAAGGAATTAGTGACTTGAAAATTTTTAAGGGTAGGTACTTGAAATGTGAACTTGTATTTTGAATTTAGTTTAGTGTGGTCACTCGAGAAGTAAATTAGTGACTTAAACATATTTAAGTGTAGTTACTTTAAAGTTGAACTTGTGTTGTGAATATAGTTAAGTCTGATCACTTGAGAAGTGAATTAGTGACTTGTATTTTGAACTTAGTTACTCTAAAGGTGAACTTAGTTCTTGTTTAAGATTGATATGTAATATCCTGAGTAAGATTTTGAGTAAGGCTCTTGGGATTTATGTTTTGAATATAGTTAAGAGTGGTCACTTGATAAGTGAATTAGTGACTAGTAAAATAGTAAATGTATGGACTTGAATTATGAATTAATGACGTGTGTTTTGAATTTAGTTACTTGAAAGGTGAACTTGTGTTTTGAATTTAAATAATTTTGGTCATTGAAAAGTGAATTTGTGACTTGAAACTATTTAAGAGTAGTTACTTGATAGGTGAACTTGTGTTTTGAATTTAGTAGAGTGTGGTCACTTGAAAAGCTGAATTAGTAATTTGTAAATGGTTTAGTGTAGTCACTTGAAACGTGAACATATTTTTTGAATTTAGTTAAGTGTGGTCACTTGAGAAGTGAATTAGTGACTTAAAAATGTTTATGTGTAGTTACATAAAAGGTGAACTTGTATCCTTAATTTTGTTAAGTGTGGTCACTTGAAAATGTGAATTAGTTATTTGAAAATGGTTTAGAGTAGTCGCTTGAAATGTGAACTTATTATTTGAATTTAGTTATGGGGGTCTATCGGAAACAGCCTTTCTACTTCTTCAGAGGTAGAGGTATGGACTGCGTACATCTTACCCCCAGACCCCACTAGGTGGGAATATACTGGGTTTGTTGTTGTTGTTGTAATTATGTGTGATCACATGACAAGTGCATTAGCGACTTCAAAATATTTTAAGTCTAGGTACTTTAAAGGTGGACTTGTGTTTTGAATTTGATTATATGTGGTCACTTGAGAACTGAATTATGACCATAAAATGTTTAAGAGTAGTTATTTGATAGGTGAACTTATTTGTTCAATTTAGTTTAGTGTGGTTACTTGAGAAGTGAATTAGGGAATTAAAAATGTTTAAGTGTACATAGTTGAAATGTGAACTTATGTTTATAATTTATTTAAGCACGGTCACTTGAGAAGTGAATTAGTGACTTAAATTTGTTTAGTGTAGTTACTTGAAAGGTGAACTCATGTTTTGTATATCGTAGGAGTGGTCTCTTGAGAAGTGAATTAGTGACTTGTGTCTTGAACATAGTTTCTTAAATGTTGAACTTAGTTCTTGTTTATGATTGATTTGTAATATAATGAGCAAGGTTTTGATTAAGATTTTGAGTAAAGTTCTTGTGACTTGTGTTTTCAATAAAGTTAAGTATGGTCACTTGAGAAGAGAATTAGTAACTTTAAAATTTTTAAGTGTATGGACTTGAATTATGAATTAATGACTTGTGTTTTGAATTTAGTTACTTGAAAGGTGAACTTTTTTGTATAATTTAGTTGACTGTGGTCACTTGAGTAGTGAATTAGTGACTTAAGAATGATTAAGTGTGGTTACTTGAAAGGTTAACTTGTGTTTTGAATTTAGATAAGTCTGGTTACTTGAGAAGTGAATTGGTGTCTTGAAAATGTTTGAGTGTAGTTACTTGAAAGGTGAACTTATGTTTTAAATTTATTTAAGTGTGGTCACTTGAGAAGTGAATTAGAAACTTCAAAATCATTATGTTTAGGTAGTTGAAATGTCAACTTGTGTTTTGAATTTAGTTAAGTGTGGTCACTTGAGAAGTGAATTAGTGACTTGTGTTTTGAACTTAGTAACTTGAAAGCTGAACTTATGTTTTGAATTTAGTTAAGTGTTGTCACTTGAGAAGTTAATTAGTGACTTGAAAATATTTATGTGTATGTACTTGAAATGTGAAACTGTGTTTTAAATTTACTTAAGTTTGGTCACTTGTGAAGTGAATTAGTGACTTGAAAATATTTAAGTGTAGTTACTTGAAAGGTGAACTTGCGTTTTGAATTTAGTTAAGTGTGGTCACTTGAAAATGTTAATTAGTTATTAGAAAATATTTTAGTGTAGTCTCTTGAAATGTGAACATGTGTTTTGAATTTAGTAAAGTGTGGTCACTTGAGAAGTGAGTTAGCGACTTCCAAATATTTAAGTATAGGTACTTTTAAGGTAAACTTGTGTTTTGAATTCAGATAAGTGTGGTCAATTAATAAGTGAATTTGTGACTTGAAAATGTTTAAGTGTAGTTACTTGAAAGTTTAACTTTTGTTTTGAATTTAAGTAAGTGTGGTCACTTGAAAATGTGCATTAGTAATTTGAAAATGAGTCAGTGTAGTCCCTTGAAATGTGAACTTGTGTTTTGAATTTAGTTAAGTGTGGTTATTTGAGAAGTGAATAAGCAACTTCAAAATGTTTAAGTGTAGGTACTTTAATGGTGAACTTATGTTTTGTATTTAGATAAGTGTGGTCACTTGAGGAGTGAAATAATGACTTGAAAATGTTTTAAGTTTAGTTACTTCAAAGGTGAACAGTTGTTTTTAATTTAGTTAAGTGTGGTCACTTTATCGGTGAATTAGCGACTTCAAAATATTTAAGTGTGCGTAGTTGAAATATAAACTTGTATTTTGAATTTATTCAAGTATGGTCACTAGAGAAGAGAATTCATGACTTTAAAATGTTTAGCATAGTTACTTGAAAGGTGAACTTGTGTTTTTTATATAGTTATGTGTGGTCACTTGAGATGTGAATTAGTGACTTATGTTTTGAACTTAGTTACTTGAAAGGTGAACTTAGCTCTTGCTCAAGATTGATTTGTAATCTCTTGAGTAAGGTTTTGAGTAAGGTTCTTGTGACTTGAGTTTTGAATATAGTAAAGTTACTGAATTAGTGACTTAAAAATATTTATGTGTATGGATTTAAATTAAGAATTAGTGACTAGTATTTTTAATTTAGTCACTTGAAATGTGAATTTGTGTTTTGAATTTAGCTGAGTATGCTCAGTTGAGAAGGGAATTAGTGACTTGAGAATGTTTGTGTAGTTACTAGAAAGGTAAACTTGTTAGTTGAGATAAGTGTGGTCACTTGAGAAGTGAATTGGTGATTTAAAAATGTTTAAGTGTAGTTACTTTAAAGGTTAGCTTGTGTTTTAAATTTAGCTAAGTGTGATCACTTGAGAAGTGAATTGGCGACTTAAAAATGTTTAAGTGTAGGTAGTTGAAATGTGAACTTGTATTTTGAATTTAATCAAGCGTGGTCAATTGAGAAGTGAATTAGTGATTTAACGATATGTAAGTCTATGGACTTAAACGGTAAACTTGTATTTTAAATATAGTTAAGTGTGGTCACTTGAGAAGTAAATTAGTGACTTGAAAATGTGTAAGTGTAGTTACTTGAAATGTGAATTTTTGTTTTGAATTTTGTTAAGTGTTTTCACTTGATAAATTAATTACTGACTTGTGTTTTAAACTTAGTTACTTGAAAGGTGAACTAGTTTTTTAATTATAGTTAAGTGTGGTCACTTGAGAAGTGAATTAGTGACATGAAAATGTGAATTGTAGGTACTTTAATTGTGAACTTGTGTTTTGAATTTAGTTAAGTGTGGTCACTTGAGAAGTGAATTAGTGACGTAAAAATATTTTAGTGTAGTTACATGAAAGGTGAACTTGTGTTTTGAATTTAGTTTAGTGTGGTCACTTAAAAATGTGAATTACTTATTTGAAAATGGTTTAGTGTAGTCGCTTGAAATATGAACTTCTGTTTTGAATTTATTAAGAGTGGTCACTTGTGAAGTGAATTAGCGACTTCAAAATGTTGAAGTGTAGGTACTTCAAATGTGAACTTGTTTTTTGAATTTAGTTAAATGTGGTCAGATGAGAAGTTAATTAGTGATTTCAAAATATCTAAGTGTATGGATTTAAGTTATGAAATAGTAACTTGTGTTTTAAATTTAGTTACTTGAAAGGTGAAATTATGTTTTGAGTTCAATTATGTGTGGACACTTGAGAAGTTAATTAGTGGCTTGAAAATGTTACAGTGTAGTTACCTGAAATGTGAACTTGTGTTTTGAATATAGTTAAGTGCGGTCACTTGAGAAGAAAATTAGTGACTTGTGTTCTGCCCTTAGTTACTTTGAAGGTGAACTCGTGTTTTGAATTTAGTTAAGTGAATTACTAACTTGTGTTATGAACTTAGTTACTTGAAATGTGAACTTATGTTTTGAATGTAGTTAAGTGTGGTCACTTAAGAAGTGAATTAGGGACATGAAAATATTTAAGTGTAGGTACTTTAAATGTGAACTTGTGTTTTGAATTTAGTTGAGTGTGGTCACGTGAGAAGTGAATTAATGACTTAAAAATTGTTAAGTGTAGTAACTTGAAAGGTGAACTAGTGTTTTGAATTTAGTTAAGTGTGGTCACTTGAAAATGTGAATTAGTTATTTAAAAATGATTTAGTGTAGTCGTTTGAAATATGATTTTGTGTTTTGAATTTAGTTAAGTGAGGTCACTTGTGAAGTGAATTAGCGAATTCAAAATGTGTAAGTGTAAGTAATTGAAATGTGAACTTATATTTTGAATTTAGTTAAATGAGGTCACTTGAGATGTGAATTAGTGTCTTCAAAATATTTAAGTGTATGGACTTCAATTATGAATTAGTGACTTGAAAATGTGTAAGTATAGTTACTTGAAATGTCAACTTGTAATTTGAATATAGTTACGTATGGCCAGTTGAGAAGAGAATTAGTGACTTGCTTTTTGAACTTAGTTTTTGGGAAGGTGAACTTGTGTTTTGAATTTAAGTGTGGCCACTTGAGAAGTGAATTATTGACTTGTGTTTTGAGCTTTGCTACTTGAAAGGTGAACTTAGCTCTTGTTTAAGATTGTATATCCTGAGTAAGGTTTTTAGAATTTGACCTTTTATTGACAACCTTGTAATCCCATTTCCCCTTCCCCTACTCCCATTTGTTGGTAGTTGCTTTTGAAAATTTGATATCTTTTAGCTGGTAATGAGCTTTCACAATACTTGATTATTCGATCTCGTGTTATGTAATATAGGTACTTAATATACAAAGCCTTCAAATTAAGTGAACGCTAAAAAAATTTTACTCATACATCACAGTTGGAATATATTAGTAGTTATATACATGTTGCCTATTTGAAAATTTGGGAAGAAGGCAAAGGAATTTGGTAAAAATATATATGTTTCTTATTTTGCAATTTCAAAAAACTTTAGCGTAAAGATACATTGCATTTATAAAAGCAGTAGGTACAATAACCAAATAAAGGTCAAGATGCATATTCTGATAAACTGTGATTTGTTTGACTTTTCATTTTGTCTATATCACCTTAAACTAATATGGATAGTGCTCCACATTAGTAATATAAAAATTCTTAGAAAAGCTACCACATGTGGTTGCTTTTCTGGAAATATTTTAAAAAAATGACTACATCTGATTGCTTTTCTGGAAAAAACTTTAAAAATCGACCACATGTGGTCGCTTTTCTATGATTAATTAATTAATTTTTTATAAATGATTTTATTAAAAAATTATTAAATAAATAAAAGCGGCCATAAGTGGTCGACATAAATTAATTAATTAATATATACAAAAGAGACCACATGTGACCGCTTTTCTTTAAAAATATATAAAAAGCGACCATTTATGATCACTATTCTTTAAAAATTTATTTTATTAAATTTATGAAAGCGACCACTGGTTTTCGCATTTTTAAATTAAAAAATTGACAATCTTTTTTCTAAAAAAATTGATATTGAATTATAATTTTTTTTCAAAAAAAAGCGACCACAGTCGCTTTTAAAAAAAACAACCACTGTTTTAGAGAACACACCTTGTGGCGCTTTTAAGAAAAGCAACCACTGTTTTTGAGACCATACCTTATGGTCACTTTTAATGTTTTTTCTAGTATTGACATTATTTGGATTGATTATCTTTATTGTAATGCCTGAGTTGTGTCAACATGATTTCTTTACCTTTGTGTCACCATAAAGGTCTTGTATCATGATTATTGAGGTTTGATTATTGTACGTTGTTGAGTTGTTTATGAGCATGCATACTTATTTATACATAACTATTCATGGAACTAGTACCACTAAAAATTACTAATTTTGAAATAAAATGAGACACTTTATAAAATGTCTTAGTTGTGGATATGCAAGATTGATTGATGTGATTGTGATAATATATGGGTTACACCCCCCTTCCTGTCGTCCCAAGGGTCCTCTCTTGTAATCTAAAAGATCAAAGAGTGTATATGAGGTAAAAAATATCATCACTACATACATGCCATACAATCATATTATACTCCATACATTGTTTATGTGATTAATGTTGTGTCTAACTATTTCCACTTGTGTTGTATTATTGTGATTTAATATTGTCTATTATATTGTGTAATTGACATCTCATATCACTATATTTTATTTCATTGCACTTTTTCTTGGGTGATATTATGGTTGAGATAAGGTTGTATATTATACATTTGATTACCTATTGATCCATTGAGACTATTGTGTCACAAACTATTATCACACTTATTGGATTCTAAATATATATTTTCTTTATCTTATCTTGGGTTATGGGTTGGGAAGGTGATTGTTCATAATAATTGTTTGAGAAATTCTATTCTAAAGTAAGTTTCTTTACTTTTGTTGATCATAACACAACACAGGGTGATTCACCTATACTAATTTTTCTACCCTATTTATTAATATTTTAGTAACTATTTGTTCACCCGACAAGATTAAGGTGGTGTATTTACTAGTTGTAGGTTTATTTGGGATAATCTTAAATGGCCAGGGCGGTGGTTCTTGCCATCACTTTAGATTTGGGTCAGTTATCAATGATGAATGTTGAATTCATATGTTTTATACTTACCCTTGCCTTTTTCTTTCCCTTTACTGCATCCCATAAAGTTATTGATTTCAGTAGAGAAGAATAATTGTACTTGCCCAGTTGGCTTTGTTAAGATTGAGGTAGCGATTGACAGGTCTCATAGCTTAGTCGGATATCTTCTTATCTTGTGTTTTATCATCATTTAAGATACTTGGATATTTTATCATATTCTGATTAGAGGATTGTACTAGTGACAATCGGACCTAAGAAGTATCGATAAGTTTATACTTTTTAAAATTATATACGGTTTATCTCTATGTAATACATCTTCTACTTCTATATTATTTTTTATTCATATTAGTTGGGATAGGCTTATGTATACTAGAAGGTGAGTTAGGTACTATCACTAATTTTATTTTTGGGTATGACAAGTTAATATCAGAGCCTCAAGTTCATAGTCTTATTAGAACAAGACTCACTAGTAGTCTTGCCGATCAGTATGGAGACATTCCTTATCTATCTTCAAGAGGCTTAAAGACATTAAGAGAAATCTACTTCTTCACTATGTGTTATGCATTCATATACCTTAATATAATTCAAAAATCTCTTATTCATTATCTCACATATGGTGAGGATCCAATCCTCTTTGTGCAGAGACTTAGAACCAGTTCCCTTACTATGTGGCAAGGATAGAAGTCCTGAGACAGGTTATGCTAGCGCATTAGACTAGTTCGATGTCATGATGAAGTTTCTACCTCATGTTTAAGAGTTTCATATGTTTATGGGTATATGCTGAGACAAGAGGGGTTGATTCCAGTATAGACACCAGCTATTTTATTGTGTATCTTTGATAGGTATTTGTTAGTACGATTATTGGTTTCCTAGAGAGGATGTCTCAGACTTTTCATCAACATAATACTTTGGGCCTTCAGACTATAGATTCACAGTTGGGTACTTCTATAGATTTTCCTTATGTTGATGTTATATTATTGGGTGTTTCACCATATCTAGCGACTTTACTCACTATGTATATGGAAGGACATAGTAGGTTAGTGAAGTTCATGAGGATGGATCACTTGCGGTTTAATAGGGATCTTATTCTTGATACTTATGACCATTTGGTAGTTTTTAACAAGAAATTATATTTATTAGGTTGGGTAGGCTCTAATAGGTTAGATTTTATTGCTTTTCTGCTGTTTGGTCTAGCCAAACAAGGGTGGGAGACTATGTTTGAAATAGTCCTGTTGGGTCATCTTTTTTCTTATAAAAATGTTTACTCTATTTTTTATAAAAGAGTTGTGTGGGTGCGTAAGAAGCATGTGGGAAAGATAACCTATAGACTTGATAATGGTGGTGGCATATGTTGTTGTAGTATATTTTTGATTTGTTTCGATATTGTTTGACTATGATTCTACATTCTCATATATGCCTACTTGTGTTGCATTAGATCATTATCTGAATCATGAGTTTCTTACCATGTCTATTCATGTTACTAACCTAGTAGGTGATTCCTTAGAAGTGGATTGGGTGTGTTGAACCTGTGTTTTGACCCATTTAGAGTTTATCACTAAGTTAGATTTAATTTCTCTAGATATTATAGAATTTAGTGTAATTTTGGTATGACCTTGCCCCTAGTTATGCTATAGAATAGTGGTAGATCGATGGTAAATATGGGTGTATTCAAATTATGAGATACACTTAGTGGTTTACATGAGAGTTGTGATATCAGTTAGGATTGATGTGACGCCCTAAAAATTTGTTCCGAGGCGTCACATAGTGCTTAGGATGACAAGTGATCCCAAGATAACCCTTCTACTGGCATAACTCATAAGCAACTGAATTATATGTATAAAATGACTGAGTTTACTGTGCGGAAACATACCAATGATGGAATCTGGGAAAAAATATTATTAATACAACTTTTACATTCAGATAAAGTCTAAAAAGGGAGACTGAAATTAAATAACTGACTCTGACTGACATCTGTGAAGCCTCTGCTATACTGACTATTGAAAGCTGGGGCGTGACTCCAACTACCACTAACCAAGACATGTGAGTAAGAAAGTAAAGTACATAAATGATATCTAACTAAAGTCCCCGGAATAGGAGGACTCATCATCTACTGGATGGAATCTGCAACTGTCTGATTCTGTCTGCACATACTACAACTTGTACCTACATTACGAGATAATGTAGCACATATATATATGTGTGTGTGTGTGTGGATCAATACTTTTAGGATATACTGAGCATATGGGGGTGAAATGAATAAGTAAAACATTATCTCATAATCATCATTTTAAAAACAATGCATGCCAAATGTAAATGACTCACGTAAGCTGAAATATCTGAAATATTAAAATAATAAGAAGCAAATCATACTTTTTATAAATCTAGTGAGTCATAACATTTAGTTCTAAAAGTTGTGCTTGTATTCTCTCTTTAAATTGTACTGCCTAAGTATAGAACAGACTCTCTCTTAAATTTGAAATCTGTAGCTAATATCTTTCTGTAAAAGCATAATCTAAGTAAACTTTGTGAGCATTTACACTTAGTTTTCTAAAAGATTTTTGTAGATCTTTACTTTAGCTATAAAGGAAAATACTATAATAAGCTTTCTGTAACGGAAAATACTTTATCTTAAGGGTTTAGAAATCTGAGAACTTATTCTGCATGGAAAAAATACTTTATCTGAAGAGAATTCTTTCAAAGCTTTTCTTTACTAGTAGGGAAATACTCAAAACTGTTTATTTACTTTTAGTAGCAGGGAGGTTCTCTTAATCGACATAAACCATGTGAGCATTCATGGAAACCAACGTTATTGTCACCCTAAGGAGGAATCCTCACGTTGGGGAGAGGAGTCATACTCTTGCCAGAGAGTATAACCTACTTTCCATTTGATCAATCATAAGCTAAATCTGTCTTCCATATAGAAATAGGAATAATCTCAATCATTACCAACGTTGGCTCGTGGTTCTATGAAAGATAGGGCACGCTAATCCCATACTTCCCTTTTGGTGCTAAATACCACTCCCTTTTTAGTCTTTATGTTCAATCTATTGAAAATCCACTTTAAACTAGTATATAATGGCTCATTATGAAACCAAAAATGCTTTTATCTGAGTAAATCTATAAATACAGCTGATTTAAATATTGTAAAGTGGATTTCATAGCTAAGCTGATGATCAAATGATCAAAGCTTTTTATAAAAATTGAAAAGATTCTGCTTGTAAGATGTTTAAAGCATCATCTTTCATGAAGTAATAATATTCAATCTTCGGATAATATCCCATGCATAAATCTCATGTTAAAACATCAAATTGCTCATGCTTCATAATGTAAACATTGAGAAATTAATTAAAAATCTTGAAATTTCTGCATTATGTATGAAAATATGAACAGTCATGTGATTCAACTTCTAAATCATTGGAAACATCATAGGCTTGTAAATAACAATGATGTGTACCCTAACTTCAATTTCATGGGAAATCACATAAAATTCAGTAAATTTGTAATTAAAACAAATTTTAGGTACAAGAATGAAAGGATTATTCTTGTTGAAGAACCCCACATACCTCAATTGATGAACCCGATGCTAAAACTTGAATCTTGGATCTCTATTGATTCTTTGAAGATGAAATCTTAGGGTTCTTGCATTGGGAATCCTTAATTTTGAATTTCCTTGGAGAATTAATAGAAGAATTGGGTTTCTTGGAGAAGGAGCTTTGATGATCTAGGGTTTTATTTTGAGAGAAAAGTGATGAAATACGTACAAAGTGCTTTGGTATATGCTTAATGATGTGTTTTGGATGGATTGGGCCCCTAGGGATTGACCAAAATGCCCCTATTAAACTTTAAATAAGAACTAAAAATTGACAAAATATACTGATTAAATGGACCACCACAACGCTCCACTATCGCAGTGGCTCTCTGGAAAAAGAAAGAGCGGGAATTGGGCGTTCACCGCGACGCGCCACAATCGCAGTGCCTCTTGGATTGCCATTTTGGCCCTCGGTGCGATGAGCCAGAATCGCAGAATTTCACTGGAATTGGACAAGTGGGAAAATGGGCTTCTCCGAGATGCAAGGCTATCACGAAGGGCCACTGGAATTCGATAATTGGGAATTTTTCCTTCTCTGCGATGCACTAAGTGCCGAGATGGCACACTGTCAACTTAGAAATGCCATAACTCCTTCACCGAGTGTCAGATTTGGGTGAATCTTATATCGATGGAAAGTTTATTCAATTTCCCATACAATGGAAAGTTGAAATCTTTTAAATACCACATAAAATAAAAAGTTATTCATTCTTAGGATGAATTTAAGCTTGGAAAAAGTATGGGGTGATACAATTGAGGAAGTGATTTAATTATTGGGGTGATGAGTTATGAAAAGAGGAAGCTTACAATTGGTACACTTCTATGAAATTTTCTCACAGTGTCATTAGAAAGGTACATGCGTGGATTATTCGCTTTGCAGGATTATATTGTTGCCTTACAGGATTGCATTAGCATATTTGAGGTTTGCGTTGGCGCATTATTGAATGTGTTCAATGACTAGGGTTAGTAATAAGCTTGGACAAGAAGATCTAGTGATGGATTAGATATTCGATACGACTAACTTTGAAAGATTGAAATTAAAGGATTCTAGTTAGATAAGAGAATATTTTAGGCATTCAGGGCTTGCAATTTGTTACTGCCTTGGTGATTAGATTTTCTTGCATGGAAATACTTATGATATTTTGAAATACTCCTCGGGTGGATGTAAAGGAATTCAACTTATTAGGATATTTTCTTTTTATTTGAAGGTTATAGGTAAAGGAATTCAACTTGCAAGGACATTTTCTTTTGATTTGGAAGGTTATTGGTCTATCTATCTTAAAAGATCGGTACTTGTGTTTGGAGTAGCATGGTTACTTGTGTTTGGTTTAATATAAGATGATACAACTTTGTGTTTTTGAATGGGTAGGTAAAGAAAGTAATTTGTACGAATAAAAAATATAAGAAAGCTTATGCATATCATTTTTTGAGGGATTCGAAGGGCCTGTGCTTGGAAAAGCACATGGGTAGGCCATGTAGGCCATTGCATGGACTCATTATCAAGGAATGCAAGGATCCAAGGTCTAATAAAACATACATGAAGATTAAAGTCTTGCAAAATACCAATAACCATATTAGAAGAGCTTTCCTGATCATGATGATAGTGGAGTGCATCGGGTCTGTTCTGGCATTGACCACAAGTTATACTGGAAGTGGTGCCCTGCTGAGTTGGGTGATCGGATGGGACTAGAGGATAACTGGACAAACCCTGTTAATGTAAATCTTTTCCCCTCTGAGCCATTACTCTACACTCCTACATCCTATGTCCTGGTTTACCACATCCAAAATATACATCACTTCCATCTCTACACATACCTAGGTGATTTCTACCACATTTACTGCAAAACAGATATGTACGACCAGTGCTCACACTACTCTATGTTTTAGAGCCTAGCGCCCCATTCCTGAACGTCAGTACCGGTGCACTAGTTTAAAAGGGTATGGGGCTAAAGATTTGTGATGAAATTGAGAATGGTTACCACCCTCTAACCTTGGCTGAGAAAAATTTAAACTACCTGTCCTAGCCCTCTTATTCTCTCTTTCCTTCTCCTTAGCTTTTTATTTCTCAATCTTCTGGGCATGGACCTAAGCCTAGTCAAGTCCATCTCCTTAATCAACATAGAAGTTCTACACTCCTTGACAACACTATCACCTACACAGACGACAAACTTACTCATTCTCGACCTATTATGAGCTACCAGATGATGAGCACACCAAGCTAGCTGAGTAAACTTAAAGGAAATACACACTTACACTTATGTCACCCTATTTCAGATTAATAAACTCTAATACCTTAGCCTCTCTCTGCTCCAAAAGGAAAAATCTATCTAAAAAGGATGTAGCAAACTCCTCCTATTCTATAGGCCCTGCATTAGCACCCTTATCCTCTTTCTATTACTTAAACTAGATATGATCTACATCATGTAACTGGTAAGCAGCTAGACCTGCACTCTCACTAGACATCACCCCATAATTTTTGTTACCCTATGCACCATGTTTAGGAACTCCTGTGGATCATCTTCACACTTGGATCCCAAAAAATCAAGAGGATTCATTCGGACAAAGTCCCGAATCCTAGCTGTGACAGTATTGGCCACTGGGTTGGCTAGAACGGCGGTTGGCTGAACATTCTATGCCACTAATTAATAAGAGTATTACTGCAGCTTTTTACTCTGCATGAGAAACGTGCTCATTCAACGGATCTTCCTAAATGGGCTGAGGGGCTGACTGGTTTCTGTTTCTTCTTCCGTTAGTCTTTTTGGGTAGCATATTATATAAATAGAAAGAAGGTCAAATTAGATAGAGAGTTTAACTGGAGCTCATGTTCTTTCGCAGGTCATGGACACTGAAAGAAGGAAAAATTTTCTTAAAACATATTATAGCCTTCTGTCCATAAGTATGGCATACTACACACCCATGCACAAGACTCTGCTTGATGCGACTTTTCAGACTCCCTAGGACTCTGTTGAATCTTAGGCTCTAATATCAAGTTTTCAACACCCCGAGTCTGTTCCCTGGATTCTATACAATGCTTACGACCCTAAAGGACCACAAGCTAACCTATGACTGGTACCTATTGTAATCACTGAATAATAATACTAAAATAATGCAAAAGTTATGCTTAAATTTAATAAGGTTCATAATCTGAAATATTGATAAATAGCATCTTATAATAACTCCTGTAAAATTGAACACTATCAGAACTTGTTTAGTCTGAAAAAGCCTCTAACTGAACTATGTGAAAGTGGAGTTGATGGGAGAAGCCCCCAACTAACTCCGACTATTGAAATACGGAAGCTATTATATAATAGAAATAAAAGTTTATCCTTGATAGATGAGAACTTACTACTAGGTTTGTTGCTGCAGACTAAATCTAGGTAAGCACAGTTAGGAACCTGAGCATTCAAACCTATGATATGAAACATCATAGCACAATAAACGGGTATCCGATTAGTATGTAGGAATATATTGGTATGCTAAACGAGGTAAGGCTTAATGCAAAAATTCATATGGATGAACAGTAGCTGATTGAATATTATGAAATAACTGAATAAGAGTTCATGGATAACTGAAGCTGCTGTAAATACTTTGTATGCAATACTATACTGTGTATGCATATATATATACTGTATCTAAGATTCGTACTAAATCTGAGTACTAAATTTTGAATACTGAGTAACTGATGTCTATGTTACTGATAATTGAATTTCTAATAACTGAGTAACTATGACTGACAGTCTTGATTCTATAGAATTGAACTGATTTTTATTTTAAAGACTGAAACTGAAACTGTGGGAGGTATCATCTAACTGACATGCCCCGCTCTGAACTAATTGGGTTCCAACCTGTATCCCCAGTTGGAAGGGTGTTAGTGCCATGCCATGGGTACTAAAAATGGCTATAGAGTCGGTCCTAACTAACGAGTGACTCCTAAGTTCAGTCCTAACTAGCGAGTGATCCCTGAGAGTGTTAGTCCTAACTAACTTGTGATATCTCATAACAAACACCGGCTACGTAGTTTAGGAACTTAGGGATTTCTTCTATGGTTGTAGCCCTAACTGAAAGGTGAGCCCCTATTCCTAGGCTCGCTCGGTACTAAATCCTACTCCCAATTGAACTGATATGGCACTGATTACGGGACTGATCTAAGCTTAAGTGAAGAGGGCATTGACTCAGATTACTAAACTAATCTAAGTTGGACTGATATAATAATGGAAAGAACTAATAATTCTTATACATGTCTGAAATTATTCTTAAGCTACTGTAATTAAAGGTAAACAACTAGATTTTCGGTATTAGATACCCAGGACACAATAGCATAAATACTAAACATAGCACAAATCTTGAAAGCATGATATCTAAACACTCTGTCACAATGCATTCGTTGAAGCATTTTATCAAGCACTTGCATGGAATGAACTTGTACACATATGAAAACACATACTAACATGTCATGGTTGCAATATTAAACTCACTTAGGCATTCTAGCAATCACTTGGGGGAACATGCTTATTTCATTTAATAATAATTACATATATATAGCATGACTAAAACATTAAACTTGTAAATTCTGGGGTTTAATCATGAAATCACATAACACAACACACATGCTATTTAATTCACATGAAACTTGTAATTAATCATGGATTGAAACCCAAACAACATCATGAGCATTGATACAATCAAACTCAAACATAGAATTCATGAAATCCAAAACTTGTACTTTGAAAAAGGAGTATTGTGCTCTATGGAAGGTAAGGATCCATGGATGAACATCTAACATACCTGAGAAGATTGATTCTTGAAGGTACTTAGTGAAATTCTTGCGAATTGTTCTTGATTACTTGAAGCTAGGGTTTTGTATTTTGAGAGAAAGCTCTTGATTTTTGGGAAACTTTAATAAAATAATGATTAACTAACTTATTTAGGGCACAGTTCTCGTGTCTTAGGTTGATGAGGGGGTTTGGGAATTTACCAAATGGTCCCTTAAATAAAATAACAAAAGCTGGAAATCCTAATTTTTTAACCTGATACGACGCGGTCCAATCATTCTGGCTTACTAGAAAATGGACAACTGGGAACTTGACAGATGGCGCAACGCAGCTCAATCATGGTGCCTCATTGGATCAGAATCTGTTCTATTCCGCGATGCAGCGATATCACGGAGCTTCACTGGAAAATGACAATTCTAAAAATGGACCTTGGTGTGACAATTGCCATTTGTCTGGTCTCCGAGATGCGGTGACGTGCCCGGTGGCACACCATTTTACTAAAATTGCTCTTGCTCTTCACCCGTGTATTGGATTTGGGTAAATTTTATATCGTTGGAAAGGTGACTGAATTTCCTACGCAATGGTAAGCTCTAAACTGAAAGATTCTGAGTATTCTAATTTTTTTTATAGGAATACTCTTATACCGAGCGTTAAACTGAGCTAGAAAAATACAGGTATTACATAAATATATCTATAAGCATATATGAGAATTCATAGAGGCCAACCCTAGGTGTCACCCGCACTCAATGATGTAAGCTCATACTCCTAGTTGTCGTATACCTTTGTAGACACCCTAACCTAATTAAAATACTTACCACTTGCTCTCATTTACACAAACTAACTATCTCTATCTTAAATAACTAGTCCATCTCTCACTTTCTTTCCCTTAAACGTTGGCTAAATTTGTAACAAAATTTATAACTAACTGGTATCACATATGTACAAAATCTACAGCTATTCCAACTAATCCATTCTATCATTACACTCAAGACTCTACTACCTGCTACTTTCTATCCTAAATATGGCTCTACTAGACTCCTATGTACCCACTAATAACCTATCATTGGCCCATCTCATACACATTTATTCATAGGTTGTCCTTACCTTTTTTTCTAGCCTTCTTGAATTTGTTTACAATTATTGACTTGATTCTAACTTATGCAAAATCATACTCTTGAACTGTTTATAGGACACCAGATCAATAATGTAGAATCTAGCATCACACAATCATAATCTAATCTGATAATTAAAACTTTATCCATCCAAACTTGTGCCCAAAGGCCTAATGCATGAAATTTCCCAACATTACTATCATTATTATGTGCATATGGATTAAGTCGACAAAAATTAATCAAAAACCAACCTTGTAGACATATTACACTACAACTAGGAGTTAAGAGTAGCCACATGCATGCCTCTCTCCTTCTGTAACATTAGAAACACCATTAGTGCTTTGGAATTGACATCTTGGGGATTAGCCTATAAATTCTCATTATTCTAGGTATAGGTTTCTCTTGGATGTTTTTGTAGGAGGGAGACGACTTAATGAGGCTCAAATAACTAAGGGTTTTACTTAAATATCAAGCTAGATACTACCCGATGCCACTACAAACGCAGAAGTGTCACTGCACTAATAGGTCAACAGGCATGGCCTAATTTTTAAATTTGTGGCCCAATTTTCTTTGGGCCATAGCTTTTTCCCATGACATTCTTTTTTCATGTCCTAGAATGAGGATTTTTTAGTCATAATATTTTATCAAAACTATTTTAACATAGTAACAATTTGGGTCGTTACACTCATATGAACGTTTTGAGCATAAGCTTCAAGGATAAAAACAATAGGGGGCTCGAATCTATGCACTTTCATAATCTCAATTGGTGGTAAAATCTTCATTCAAGGATTGTATAAAGTGTTTCATTTTTTTTCACAATTAACGTTACCTTGTGTAATCAGTTCTATACATATGGATGAATGATTTGAGCATACATGCTTATGATCGACACAATCTAATATATGATAAATTAAATCATTAAAGGTATCAAATAATCTGAAATCTCCTCATCATCTCAATAAATCATGATATAAACCATCTCATGGGACTATAGTAATGAATTGTCATGTAACACATTAATAATATTAATTCACGACCCCTACTTAGGCATCATAATAAACATAGATGGAAAATAATATTCAAACAAGACCAATAGCAACCCCTACTTGAATATCACAATAATAACAATCTCTCAATCAACAAGAACACTCAAATAGGCCCCTATACGGGGAATGCAAAGAAATAACTATCTCAAAAATTTGAATCTCAGATGTAATCCACCCACAATATACTTTACATAAATGAATAACTATCCAACAAAGTCTGAAGAAAGATGAGCCATAATCCACCTCTAAAAGTCTAAACACTAACCTAAACTCTTCAAAATGAAGCCTTTCCTGTGTGAGCAACTTAGGAACGAATCAAATCTATCAAAATTATAATCTACATGTTAAAAGGAGTCTAGCAGTACACACATTGATTCAAAAGTGAAAAATCTAAATCAAGAATTTTATTTATGAATCATGGTCCCCATAGTAGGAGGGTTCTAAATATGAAATCCAACCAAAAATGAGTTAAAATTGGACTTGAAATTTAAGAAAAGCCAGTTTTGCATTTCGCTAAGTAAAAACTCCAATATACAAGTTTAAATTCATTGAAGTGAGGGTACATTTGTAACAAAATCAATAGAAAATGATACAAATATAAGTTTAGGGTTTACCAGCATAAGATTGATGGAAAATCTCCTTGAAATGACAAAGAACCAAGCTCTCAAAGTCTTTAAATTAATGAATATGGTTCCCAACCATGAAAGAAAAGAAAAACCCTACACTAGTCCTAAAAATACAACACAATAATCGTTGTTTCAATGAGGACCGACCCTGACATGGACCTCACTAATCATTCACAACTGCGGCCATTACCTTACATTTTCTAGAATAAAGAAGACAAAGTTTTCTAAAAATGGTCCCTCTATTGTATTTCCATTGAATAATATTTTCATTCTCTATGATAATAACCAAGGGCTCGTGAATGCAAAGAAAGATCCATTTTTCACTAGACAACAATTGCATAAGCTAAGAGAAATGGTAAAAATCCTCTGAATGGACCCTCAAGATTTGTTCGAGACCCTACAAAAATAAATCAATAATGTTACTGGGATAATTTCTATGTTACAGATTCAAAAGAACCATCAAGTTTATCAAAAGAGGTCATTTTAACAAATTAACCCTTGAGATAACTAATTTCTTATCTTGCAATTCAATACTAACTATAAAGGCTCAAAATCTGAATCAACCAATTCAAAATTGATATTCTAAATCTAATAGAACATTTAATCACCATCCAAAGCTCGAATTACGAAATGTTATCCAAAGTAAGTATTTATTTTGAAGGCTACTCAACACTTTAAACTCACTTAAATCACTCCTAAAATCTCCGAGAACCATGCAAAACAACTCCACCACTGATTATTATAGAGCAAGTATGAGGACAGTAAAATGGTTAAAAAACAACAAAAACTTAAAATCACAATAAGGGTCGTTACTTTTTCCACCACTAAAATACATATTCATCTTTTAACAAAAAGGAAAATAAGGTACCTAAATTAGTAATAAGATAGGGGTATTTACATTGTACACCAGACTTAATCTCCTACGTAGCCTCCTTAATAAGGTGATATTCCCATAAACACTTACAAAATTAATATTCTTAGACCTTAACTTGCTAGTCTACCTATCTAGGATAGAAATGGGCTCCTTCTTATAGGACAAGTCATGATCTAATGCAACTAATTCCCACTAAATCAGATGCTAATCAAATGCAGGGTATTTCTTCAACAAGAAATCATGGAATACTGAATGAATAACTGATAGATATGGGGTCAAAGTTATCCTATACTACACATTTCAAAGGCTAAATAAATCTCATACTAAGATTCTTTTTCATCTGATATCTCATCACTTCCTTCATGGATGATATCTTTAACAAAACCCACTCACCAAGCATGAATGCTATATCACAAACTGGATGGTTGATATAGCTATTCTACCTACTCTAAGAAGCCACAAGCCTCTATTAAATTTATCTAATTTGATCCACTGAGTCTCTTAGTAAATTAATTCTTGAGGGTTAACCATTGAATGAATCGAACCATCCTATAGAGGATCTACACTTTCTATCAAACAAATACTTATAAGTCACTATTTGAATGCTAGAATGGTAAATGTTATTATTGGCCAACTCTACAAAGGGAAAATACAAGTCCCAATGACCACTAAAATCCATATCACACACATAAAACATATCTTCTAACACTTGAATAGTCCTCTTTAATAGGTCATCCATTGGAGGGTGAAGTGTTATGCTCATATAAAGTTGAGTACCTAACTCACTCTTCATAGAACTCCAAAAATTTGAGGTAAATATAGCAGCACTATAAAAAATAATGGAGATAGGTACACAATACAACTTAACAATCTCTTGAATGTAGATCTTTGGTAATTTCTTAAGATTAAAGCTTATACTGATAGGTATGGTGTGTACGAACTCAGTCAATCTATCCATAATGTAATACCCCATGTATAAATGCCACTGTACAACAGATGACTCATTCCCTTGGGTTGTACAAACAACCTATGAGTCATATGTTGCAGTCATATCCAAGTTAATGTAAAATTATTGACGTTCTTATATAGGTATGACTCGACCCTTAAAGTTGTAAGTTTACTATACGAGTCATATAAAGATGAGTCATCCTAGGTTCTCTATGTTTCTATCCAAGTTATGAGCGGGGTTCTACAAATCATATTATGATGTTACTAGTCATAGGTTTAGACTCGTATGTTGGCTGGTCTATACCATCTTAATCCCGCAAAGCTTAGGAGTCATGAGGCTAACTTGTACCTTCACCATACGAGTCGTATGGTTGACTCAGGAAGACTGGCGATCAATTTCTATAATGTTCTGTTAAAGGGCCTTTTGGTCTTTTACCCTCTATTAACTCCTAACCCCACAACTTATAACCTAAAAAGGAGTGTTATTTTCCTCTACTTTCAGTCAATTAACAACACTTTCCTCCTCCCATCGTCAAGATCATCAAGATTAGGGTTTTTTTCACCAAGTCATATTTCAAGTTTCAAATTTTAAGATCTCTTCACAAGTTAAACAATTCTAGCTATATGGGGTTTTGACTTGTAAGATTTATATTGTAATTTAAATTTCATTATCTTGATTAGGATGTTGTTAAAATATTTCAAGGTGATTATTAAAAATAATGTTTTTTATGAATTTCTATGAAATAAAGCATGAATTCCAAGTCCTAAGTACTAGTACCGAGTTTACAAGAAGTTTATGCTCTTAAGCTGCATTGATATATTCTATTACATAATTTGAAGAAAGATTGATATGTTGATCTGTTGATCTGAAGATCAGGCATGAAATCTACAACTTTTCATCTTTATTATGATTTAAAGTAAAGAGAAGCATAAACTGGTTTTCATTATCTAAACCCTTATGCTATTATAAGCTGGATTTCTTAAGTATGAGTATATATTTATTTTGGGAGTACTATTTAACATTATGAAGGGAAAGGAGATGAAAGGATCCTAAATTCCTGAAAACAATGAGCCATTATAGGTTACACTTTTTCTTAATATGGATGAAGTATAATGATCACTTAAGTTAAGGTTCTAACTAATAGAATCGGTAAAATAGCTATCCCGAATATGGGTAAGACGTTGGACTCTATGGTTTCTCATATGGTTTATGTCGGTTAGAAAAATATCTCATAATAAAGAATAAAAGTAATGATTTTTTAAAATAAGTATTATGGTTCACTAATTTTGTTCATATGATTCATTTTCCATGTTTTATGATCTTGTAGTGTTCAGTTTTACTCGACTCCAAGGTGAGTTATTTACGCTTAGCATGAATCATTTGAAATTTTATATATATATATATGTACATATTTTTCTTTTGTTTTACTTATGCATTCACCCCTACATACTCAGTACATTTCAAAGGTACTAACCAACATATATGTCTTTGTGCTACATTATCTATAATGTAGGTTCTGGTGCTCATTTCCAGCAGCACGATTGACTATGAGCATCATCATCTACATCTTGACTTTTGGTAAATCCTCATAGTTTGAGATCCCAGCTTAACAGACTTTTGTTCATTGATGCAAGTATTTTAGTATTTGATTTTTGAGTAAGTTTGGGTCAGCTAGTGTCTGTCCCAGTGGCTCTCTAGTTAGTATTATAGGCTGTTTAGACTGTGACTATTTTAAGTTTAAAGAGTTTATTTAAGGTTTCCAAACCTAAAGATTTATATTAGTCCATGAATTGTTTACTTCAGTTTCTATACATGTTAGTTCACTTTTGATGTGAGTTTCAAGCTGAATAGATATCATGGGTTAGCTTAGGGATATTCATAGTCTAAAGCCTCGTGTGATGTCCAGGGGGTACTTCTAGGGCATTAAAAACTTGGTATTCGAGCCTAAGGTTTAAAGAGTCCTAGGGAGTTAGACTAGCTATATTACATAGTGTCTTGATCATGAGTATGAAGCTTGCTATAGGAGCCAGATGCTATGAAACGAGTTAGGAATCATCATTTCTTGCATGATCTATCATGCTTAAAGTTATCTCTATGTACTTTTACATGAAAGAATATGCCTCCTCGCCGAGATGAAGCACACAGAAATAATCAACCACCCCTTTACGCTGACCCTCTAAATAGGACTATATTTCATGCAGAATTTTAGGTTTCCTCACAAGAATTGGCCTAAGATGTGAATGCTAATGTTTAGGGGAACCAATAAGAAACAGTCCCACTTTAGCAAAATAATAATTTAGATGTAGCCCAGATTCGATATTTTATGTGGATGAATCCACCTGAGTTCTATGTGTCAAGGGTGGATAAGGATTCTTAACTCTTTATTGATATGGTGAGAAAGATTACTCAAATTATGCATGTTACTGAAGAGGAGAGTGTAGAGCTGGCTTCATATAGACTTAAGGATATTTCTTTTGATTGGGTCACTATACAGAAGGATACTAGGGGTAAAAATGCAGCTCCTATAAGTTGGCAGGTGATTTAGAGTGCTTTTTTTAGGTAGGTTCTTTCCTCTGAGATGAGGGAGGATGAGGAAGGATAAAGTGGAAGAGTTCATAAACCTGAGGCAGGATTTGTGAAAGTGAGGGAGTACTACCTTAAGGTCACTCAGCTAGATAAACATGCCCTAGAGTTGTTATCTAATTTTAGAGCTCGTATGAGTAAGTTTGTTATCGAGGTATCTGATTTGGTGGTCAATGAGTGAAGGACTACCATACTGAATGGGGATATGGATATTTTTTTGTTAATGATTGATGATCAATAGATTGAGGCATATAATGTCAAGGAAAGAAAGAAAAGAAATAAGAGAGCTAGGATTAGATAGTTTGAGTATAGTCTCCCAAGGTTTGAAGGGGGAAGCCGTTTACAGTTTTAGGGTCATTCATTGATACCTACTCCATCTTCAGCTAGTGCCACAACACCCAGGGCTAGGGAGGTGCACTAGAGTAGAACTTCGAATTCCATGTCTTAGAACAGCGTAGTCGCAAGGTCCAGTAACTTAACATGTGCAAAGTATGGTAGGACACATTCTGGTGAGTGTTTGATGGGAAAAGAGGTTGCTATTGTTAGGGAAAGTTGGGCCACTGGATCAAGGAGTCTCCATATGCTAACCAAGGAAGTAGAGATTTTCATCCTTAGCCACAAGCTACAAATCTAGTAGCTCAGCCAACCTGCCAAATTCCTCCTCAAGGCGCGTCATCTAATACCGGTGGTGGTTAGTCCCAAAATTGAATCTATGCTTTACCATCCCATCTAATACCGGTGGTGGTTATCTTGATGTATATGTGTTGTTATACCCGAGAACAAATTTCTATTATGAAACTCCATTAGTTACTGTAAATATTTGGGGAAGGTCCTAAAAATCTCCCTAAACCCTTCTTAGTTTCTACCAAGTGGGTGAGTCAGTTATTGCTAGGCGAGTCTATAGGGAGTGTCCTATTACCATTCTCTATAAGATAATGCTAGAGGACCCAATAGAGTTGGAGATGGTAGATTTTGATGTTATTCTGGGAGTGAATTGGCTTTATTCATTCTATGCATCAGTAGATTGTTTCACCCATGTAGTGAAGTTTCAGTTTCCCAGTGAGGTATTTTTTGAATGGCAGGGTAGTTCAACATCTCCTAAAGATTGTTTCATCTCTTATCTTAAGGCCAAAAATTTAATATCAAAAGGGTTTATCTACTATTTAATTTGAGTCACAGACACAAAGTCTAAAGCCCGAGCAGTTTAATTAGTCCATGTAGTCAATCAGTTTCCTAAGGTTTTATCTTCCTCCTGTTTAGACCAACCTAAACAAGCTCAAACATCTGATGCCAACCAACCACCATAAAAACAACATAATAACTGAGTTCATGTCCATAACATAACATAATAGAATGGAATAGTCATATATATATTCAAATATTATCAATCCAAATAGTAATGCCAATACTAAGGCTGACACCACTACAAATATAATACATACCAACCCATAGTAGTTCCACGAAGAATCTTTCAAAAAGTTAAACAATATTCGATCGGGATATGTCTCCACTAGTAAAAACTATAGTCTATAAAATGACCAAAATAAGTAAAGACATCCATGACATGAAATAAAGCCTTCAGGAATATGGAATCTCACCACTTTAATCCAAATAAGATGATTCTCAATTCAATCACTAAGTAGGGGAATACAATGGCTAGCTCCTTCATCGCGTGAGGATATAGCACCTGAAGATACATTAGCGGGTGAACGCTAGCATGCACTAAAGATAAGGATAAAATAATTCCAACCTTTAAAACCAAGTAAACAACCATATATATATATATATATATATGTATGTCATAACCTGAGGCTGCTCTCTAGTCGAGACAATGGTGCTTATGGTCACAGGTGACCACAAGTAACCCATGTGTAGGTACCTACTGTAAGAACTAAATAAAATAGTATTACAACATATGAGAGGAAGATAAACTGGTAAGATACTGAAATTTGAATACTAAAACACGTGTAACGGCATGTCTGAAATACCAGATATGACACCACAAACTAAATTATTTATCTAATGCTACTCATAATACTAAAACGAATGACTAAGTGCCTAACTGATTGTCTAAAAGCCTCTAAAAATCATGAGTAGTTGAAAGGACTAGCCCCCAAATAACTCCAACTGACAGAATAAAATGAAATACCAAAATAATTGGGATAAATAAATCATGTCCTTGATGGATGAGGACTCACCAGTATTGTTGTTGGGTATGCTAAGCTATTTAAAAATTGTTGGCAAACTGAGCGTCCAAACCTATGTTATAAGACAATATAACTCAAAGAAATATATGCAGTCAATACATTAAATATACTAGTATATGAGATAAGGACTAGCCAAAATGTATGAGAAACCTGAGTATGAATGCATGAACATGTAATATGTGAGAACACAAGATCAAGCATAAGCATGATACGGGAGTAATCTGCTAGTTCTAAGGCTAAAATCTATATAAATGAATAACTAAAATTCTACATGTGTGGTCAGGAAAAACTGAGCTGAGATACAGTGAGATACTGACTAAAACTGTAGGAGGTATTATATAACCGATATGCCCCAATCTAAGATAATTGGTGTCAAACTTGTAACTCCAATTGGAAAGGTGTCAGTACCGTGCCATAGCTACTAACACTAACAATGTGGATCCACTAAACTGGTGTCCTGAAGGACTAGGGAGTTACCCTATTCTTGTGGGAATTCTCATGAGATATATGTCAACCTTCAACTAGCAGGTAGGCATCTTATACCTACACTATCTACTTAGTTTTGTAACTCAGGGATTGCAACTAAGGGTTACACCCTCTACTAACAGGTGAGCCACCACCTCTGGGTTTGCTCGATGCTGAATCCTACTCCCAACTGAACTAACACTGGTACTAAATAAAACTAAATTCAACTTAGTATTATATCTGATAGTGCTCATTAAGATCATAAATATATGAGTATAGTGAATTTATGGCTTAACTGACTCATTACTTGATAATCTGAAATCATGTAAAACACATAGCTATCGGGTGTTCCTAACCTTCAAATATCGAATCATCATAAAACACCATATTAAAGCTTAAAACTATAGTTAGGAGTCGTGGTTCAAAATGAAAAACATTACATTTCACCAATTTAAGTGAAAATCTTGAACGTGAACATAGGGATTTCTTAAAATGTGAGAAAACAACATGACTTTATATAATACCCCAATCGTTTCTTAAGCCTAAATACATCTTTTGAGTGAATATGGATGACTTCCAAATTGATTGTTGTTTATCTCATGTTTTATTTCCCAAAATTCTACTCTCGATCATGTGGAGAATTGGATAAGATTTCCATCAACATAAGATTCACCCGAATCGGATACCCAATGAGGAAGTTAGAGCCATTTTGTAATTCCCCGAGACTCTAACCAATAGTGAAACCATGAATCAATCTCTTGAGAATTAAATTGTAGTGATTTGGTTGTTTTATAATCAAGGATGGTGTATATTAAGGCCTTAAATAGGTCCTAATGATTGTACGAATTAAAACATTCCTTACGATTGAGTTCTTGGGAAGGATATTAGTATAGTCAACTTGAAATGATCATATCTCTCATTATACATGGAATTTTTGAGCTCATGACCTATCAATTGATAGATAATTAAAGTAGCTTTCCAAGATACCAATTTCTCCAAAATCCGATATCGGAGTAAAGAGTTATGTCCATTTTACTCCAACATGGTCAAGCTGGAAAACGGTGACGACGGTTCTGACGGGCTGTCACATTTCTGACTCCATTTCAAACGATGTCGTCATCCTTAGGCAGAAAATAAAAATTTTGACCCTTTTGTGATGATATTTTGTGACGGCCTATCACGGATGTCGTCACCCATTTTTTTTCAGAAATTAAGGGGTATTTTTAATAGGGTATTTTGGTCTTTTCCACCCATTTTGACCCTCTATATATATCCAAGTAAAGAATAAAACTTCATTCTTCTTCTATTTCATCAAGAATACTAGGGTTTCTCTCTTAAAAATCCAATCTAAATTTCCCAAGAACATCAAGAATCCAACCATAAATTTTATAAATTGGTTCAAGATTCAAGGTACCCAAGTCAAAAGCATCAAGAACCCTAACTCAAGAAGTGGAAAAGGAGTATGTAACAAGTTTATTCATTCAAATCCATAATCAAGGTATCTGGGGTTTGAACAAGAACACTTCTTTTGTTCTTGTGCCCAAAGATTTAATTTCTACAATTGAAATCCATGATTTTGCAAAGTGGGTTTACACCCAAATTACTTTATCAATGATTTATGATATTTAAGCTATTCAAGATCGATACACATGACTATTTCATCATTTTATTTCTTAAATTGAGAACTTATGCCATGAGTTAAATATTATTATTATGAGTTGATGATTTACGAATGATTTGAGATAAGAATCATGATTTAAGCTTTTCTATGAGAATTTTTATTATTGAATATATATATATATATATATATATTTGAGCTTGAGAGTCAAGAATGAGTTCTATGATGTTTTCTTGAAGTTTTTGATACATGATTATTTTACAACTTCCAAATTATGAATCGATATTTAATATTGTGAATTTTATGTTCTACCATGAGTTGGTATTTCAAGTGCTTTCAAAACATGTGTCAAGCTTTAAGATTTCTTATGACAAATTGGATTATTGAGTATATTGATTCGTAAGATTGAGTTGTTATAATGAGTCTTGATATTTCCTTAAAATTATTTATGTTGCCATGACTAAATGAATCGATACATCTTGATGTTGAGAAAGATTGTTTGATTTTGAGTCGAGTTAGGAATCCACAGTTGTATATGATTTATCGATGAGATATATCTTTATGTTTTGGTCTTTATAATGGACCCACGAATTGATATTGATTAAGGTGGATTTCCTAATGCGTTCTGAGGTAAGTCTGGGAGGAGTACTTAGCACCGAGTGGGAAATATAGTATTTCCCATAAACTACGTGCCACCGTAGGATTGATATTGATGATTGTGGGCCAAAGGCTGAGTATAGGATTGTAATTGAGAAATTGAGGTTGTACTCTTTGGCAAGAGTACGACACAATTCCACCAATGTGGGGTTCTCTTCTTAGGAGGACAAAACATTGGACTCCATGCAGCTCATATGGTGTAGTTATGTCGGTTATAAGAAACTCCTAAGTCCATAAGAGTTCAAGTTTCATGAGTAACCGAGTCATTGTAAGTCATGATTTAAAGAGTTTGAGCTAATTATAATGATTTATGAGATTTATAATGCTTGTATTACTATTGATGATTTACAAGGAATATATTTTAGTTAATTCAAGCGAAGAAAGTTGTTATCGTCAGTATGCATGATTTTCATAATTATTTATGATATTATTTATAATGTTGCATTGCACCCCAACATACTGAGTACATTCCTTAAAGTACTGACCCCCATATATTTCTATATGCTACAGTGCCTTATAATGTAGGTATAAGTTTAGCGCAGATACCACATTTAGTCAGATTGTAGCTTTCAGTCAGCAGGTGATGAGTCCTTTTGATTCAAGGGCATGAGTCAGTTATACAATTTGAGAAGTGTTGTATTTTTCTTACATTAGTCGTATTGATATTGGGAAGTTGGAATTTATGACCCATCTATCTGAAATCAGTACCAGTAGAGGCTTCATAGACAGTCACTAGAAGTTGATGTATTCAGTTTCAGTTTCATTTGTAAAAGTAGAGTTTAAATCTTGTAAAGTTCATGTTTATATTGATCAAGTTCAGAGAAGTTTTATATTTTTGCTAACTTTATATAGATTTATGCATTTTATCCAGTTGTTTATGAGTTATACCAGTAGGAGGGTTAGCTTGGGATCACTTGTGCCCCTAAGCACCGTGTGACATCCCGGAACCCAAATTTTGGGGCGTTACACTTCATGGATAACTTCACTATCCTCTATTATGACATGAAATTCAATTGAATACAACATGGAAAAATGAAAACTTGAAACATGAGATAACCTAACCTTCTATGGAATCATACTAGGACATATATTAAGTCAAAATACTAAGGAAAACTAGAATTTAAACTCATCTTGAACACATGGAACTTCACAATGAAGAAAAAACTCATAATTTAATCAAAGAAAAGGGTTTTGAGCTCCATGGTGAAAAAGATGCATGGATGAATACCCCAGATACCTTAATAACTGAATTCTTACAAATTTATTGTATTGAAAGGTTGAACTCTTGATTTCTTTTGGAAAAACATTGAGTTTGTTCTTAGGGAAAGAGGAGGGTTTCTGGAGAGCAATTATGACACCCTAGGTTTTGTACCTTAGAAAATTTCTTGGAATTCTAGTCTCAGGAAATAAGACAACTCAAGCTTATGTGTTGTATATTGGGTTACGGATGGTAAGGTCCAGTCGTATACTGACCAATATTAGTTGGTGTGATTGATTTTGGTTACTGGCATGGATAGGACTTAGGGGTATGAGTCATATTGGTTGTTACAGATCATTTGGTTCCTTAACTTAATGTTATTCCTGGTTACTTAGGTTGGATCTGAGTATGAGTGGCTCATAGTGAGACATAATCCAGGTTACGAGTCATACTATAGACTCGTATGGTGGAGAATATCTGAATCTTCCTTGGGTTTAAATTTGTTAGGGGTACGAATGAGGTGTACAAATTATATTCTTTGGATAAGACTTCATTGGATGAGTCATATGCTAGATAGTGTGTGATAACAAGATTAAGGTTGGGGTACGAGTGAAGGGTACCATTCGTATTGGAAGGGTATGACTCATTTGGGTCAGTCGTACCCCTATGATGGGATTTTGGTGCAACTTAAGTGGGGGTATTCTGGACATTTCTCCACTTATCCTAATAAAGCCCCATGACTTGTAACCTACTTGGGAGGTTATTTAACCTATTATTCTATTTATTAACACTTAGAAACTTTTCTAAAATACTCCATAATTCTCTCAAGAGCTTTTGGGCATGGGAGGAGAGGGTTTCAACTAAAGGAAAAATTTGGGGTATGTGTTGGTGATCTCTTTCTATCATCATCTAGGTTTAAGGTATGTTTTTTTTTCTTATTGTTAATTCTAACTAAAGGCATGGTTTTTACGAATGTTTTCATGATTTCGTTGATTGTATGATTTTGGTTTTCAAATATGATTTTGGGGTTTGATATTAAATGTTGGTTATGCTTTTTCATGGTTTTAATTATTCTTTTATATACATTAATGATGATTTTAGATAAATGGATTTCATGAGAATGCTTTAATGGTAATTGGAATTGGTTTTGGTCATATTATATCCCACAATGCGTTTTATAAAATACATATAAAGATATGTTCATCGCATTGATTACTTTTAATAGACTTCTTCCTTGTTCTAAAACTTAGTAAAGGAATTATGCATAGTTTAAAAGGCAATGGTAAATAGATATTGGTTATGCTTAAGGGGTACATAGAATCCCCTAAGTAGTTTAATATGGTAAATTGAAGGGCACTTGAAAGTCCCCTTAAACCTATACATGGTTGGCTATGGATAATACTTGCAAGTAAGGATTGATATGACAATACCATTGGTATGAAAATACTAACGTTAATAAACTTGGTTAATAAATGGATAATGGTTTGGTTATTTGGAAATTTGATTTATTGGGTAATAATGGTGGGATATGTAGCAAAGTTGTGGAAGGTGGAGGTCCTAGAGGGGGACCAAATTGGGAATCTCATATTTGCCGATATTAGGTTGGTCTTGGTGATTGTGTGCATGATGTCACACTATATTTAGAGGATGTACTAGTCATCTCAAGGTTTTCTTTCCTGGTTTTGTGGCTACACGAACTAGGTCCCTTTCAGCATGGGAAGCTAAACCCATATAGACCATGTGAAGTTTAGGATAGCAAAGCTATACAGGCTAGGTAAAGGTTTTAAAGGCATACTAAACCTGGTCCCTTTCCCTGATATGGTTATATATATGTATATATGTATGGTTGTTTGCATATGTTTAGTTTTACTTGGTTTTACAAATAGAATTATTCTATTCTTACCTTGAGTTCATGCTAGGGGTCACTCGGTAGCCTAGTCTACTAGCAACTGTATACCCATGTTTTACAGGAATCGACCATTCTACTCCTCTTACATAGTGACGACTCAGGGTTCGACATAAATACTGAAGTGGTAAGGTTTTGTCTTTTCAAAAGGCTCCATTTCATGTTATAGATATTTCTAAACACTTTGATTTTATTTTGGATACTGGTTTTGGCTATGGTTGGGGGCATGTCCCAATTAAATTTCACTACTCTTTTGGTTAGAGGCTTTGTGGTACTTCTATAGTTTTGAATATGCGGGATTGATATAGGTGTTAGCATTAGCATTGGTATTCGTATTGAGGTTGGCATAATTGGACATAATTTCTCACTATTCCATCATATTTCATTTTTGTATTAATTATATTATGGTTTGGAACATCCTATGTTATAGCCTGGTTTATGGCCCTTATTTTGGTATGGTTTGATATTGATGGATTATTGGTATGGGGTGGGTGGACTCGGTTGGGTCAGTCACGGTTTTGATCTTTTTCCAAAGTCTTTATTTAAGTTATTACACTATCTTATTACATGCTTAAAATTCAACAAAATCAAGGCAGACGACTACAGGTTGGGTTCGATATTAGGGATGGTCTATGGTCCTGGTCGGACTTGGGGGTCCCATTATGATAAAGCCCAAGGGTGGGTCATGTTAAGTTGGTACCAAAGCCTAGGTTCATGGTCAATTAGGAGTTCATAAAGTAATGTCGAGTAGAGTCTCTTCTAGGGGTTTGTAGCGCGCCACACTTATAGGGGAGAGACTACAAGGCATTTAGGAATGTTTTAATTTCTTAGTATTCAATTTTTAAGCTTGGAGTATTAGTCTTGGAATTTTTTTAATCTTTGTTTCTTCATTTTTTGGATCATGCCTCGTAGATCTGGAACACAAGTAAATTCTTCTATCCCATCTGTGGGTAATACTGAAGGGGTGCATCCTACTTTTGGGGTACATCTTTGATCTCACGGTCCTATCCCTGATAGTTCTGCAGTTCCACAGGTTGCTACTAGTCCTCCTCAAGGTGAGGTGACTAATAAAGAATTCCTTCAGTCTATTCATGTTAGTTTTTAGATGGTCACTGCGCAGACCGATGAGGTGTGATTGGTGCTTTGTCTGCTAAGGACACAAAGGTAGGTCAATTTATAAGGATGGGTCCTCCAACTTTTTCTGGAGTGGAGATGGAGAAGGATCCACATAACTTCTTAGATAAAATAAAAATATATTTTGGGTGATGTAGGCTACCAATATGGAGGGGGTAAACTTTGTAGCTTATCAGCTCAAAGATATTGCATATATGTTGTATGAAGAGTGGGACTGGGATAGAGGTGATGTTGAAGAATCAGTCTTTAGGGATACTTTTTATAAGGTCTTCTTAGATCATTTATTTCCCCAAGATTTGAGAAAAGCAAAGATGGGGGATTTTGTGAACCTCAAGCTGGGGAGGATATCTGTTAAGAAATATGCTTTGAAGTTTAATCAATTGTCAAGGTATGCTTCTAATTTAGTAGCTGACATGAGGGTAATGATGAGAAATTTCTCTTCTTTTTTTAATCGGGATTTGATTTGGGAGAGAAAGACTTCCTTACTAATTAAAGATATGGACATCTCTAGGTTTACTATTCATATGCAACAAGTTGTGGATAAAGAGAGGAAATAAATAGATTTTGGAGATAGGCAAGGTAAGAGGAACAAGTTTTCTAACTAGGGAGGTGCTTGGTCTCAGGGTGGTGGAGATGGTGGCAAATGGTAGAAAATTAAGTGGGGGAGTTCTTTTTCTTACTCTTCTGCTAGTGCTCCTTACCAGTCGGGCTATATGCGTCATCAAGGTGGTGACAATTTTTTAGACATTAGGCAAGTAGAGGTTAGTCAATTTTTTATACCCTCTTTGTCAGTTTTATGGTCATCCTTTTTAGGGTTATTTCGAAGAAGGAAAGGACAAATGCTTCAAGCGTGGCCTAATAGGCCATTAGCTAGGGGATTATCTGGTTAATAAGGTTGCTAAAGGGGTGAATATGATTTATATGGATTCATCTTCTGCTCCTACACTTGGTGGTGTTGCATCTGCTTTTGTTACTGCTTCTGGTTCTAGTGTTAGTCGGAATAGGTTGTATGCTTTGATGTCTCAACAGGAATCTGAGGCATCACCTGATGTCGTTACTATTAAGTTACTAATCTTTTATGATGTATATTATTTGTGAGATATGGGGTCCACTCTCTTCTATATGACTCCTTATATGGCTCTATTTTTTGGTTTTGATCTTAAAGTTATTTTGAATCCTTTTTCTATTTCTACCCAGTGGATGACTTAATTATTACTAATAGAGTCAATAGGGTTTGTGTGGTATTTGTTGGTGGAAAGCAGACCTTGGTGGATTTGTTTGAGTTGGATATAGTAGATTTTGATGTAATTCTGGGTATTGATTAGTTGCATTCTTGTTATAGATCCTTTTATTGTCGGAACTGTAAGGTATCTTTAGGTTCCCTAGTGAACCAATTATAGAGTGCGAGGGTGTTTCTTTAGCACCAGCGGGGAGGTTTATCTCCTATCTTAGAGCTCAAAAGTTAATCTACAAAGGTTGTCTTTATCACATGGTCGGAGTTAAAGATTCTAACTTTGAATGTCCCTTTTTCCAGTCAATTCCAGTGGTTAATAAATATCTAGAGGTCTTTTTGAATAATCTTTCTGGTGTACCTCTAGGTAGGGAAATCGAGTTTGGTATTGATCTACTTCTGGACACTCGTCTAATTTCTATTCCTCTATATCAAATGACTCTGGCTGAGTTAAGGGAACTCAAGGAGCAACATAAGGATCTTTTAGATAAATGGTTTATTTGTCCTAGTGTATCTCCTAGGGGTGCACCAGTGTTGTTTGTGTGCAAGAAGGACAGTTCCCTTCAGACGTGTATTAACTATAGGCAGTTGAACAAAGTGACGATCAAGAACAAATATCCTCTTCCAAGGATAGATGATCAGTTTGACTAGTTACAAGGTGTCAATTTTTTTTCTAATATAGATCTTCGATCTGGGTACCATCAGCTAATGATTAGGGAGGTTGATATCCCTAAGACAGCTTTTCATACTCTATATGGGCACTTTGAGTTTTTGGTAATGTCATTTAGGTTGACTTTTCATTAGTCTTTGGATATTTTTATTATAGTATTCATTGATGACATTCTAGTTTATTTGAAAAGAAAGGTGGATCATGCTAATCACCTCGTGTGGTGTTGCAGACGTTAAGGGAACAGAAGTTGTACGCCTAGTTCTCCAAGTGCGAGTTTTGGTTTAATGTTGTAACTCTCTTAGGTTACATAATTTCTAGTGAAGGGATCATGGTAAATCCGCTGAAGGTTGTCGTTGTTAAGAGGTGGCCTAGACCCATGACTCCATTCGACATTCAAAGATTCTTGGGCTTAGTAGGGTATTATAGGAGGTTTGTGGAAAGATTTTCATCGATAGCTACTCCTTTGACTTAGTTAACTCAGTAGAAGGTTAAGTTTTCTTGGTCAAATGTTTGTGAAGAGAGTTTTAAGAAATTGAAGGATAAGTTAACTTGGGCTCCAGTTCTTACTTTGTCAGAAAGCAATGATAGGTTCGTGGGTTATTATGATGCATCTTGGGTAGGTCTTGGTTGTGTGTTTATGCAGCATATAGGAAGGTGATTGCTTAAGCTTCCAGGCAGTTGTAGGTACATGACGGAAATTATCGTACCCATTATTTAGAGCTATTGGCAATTGTATTTGCTTTGAAAATATTGTGGCATTATTTGTGTGGCGTTCACGTGGATATCTTTTTTAATTAAAAGAGTATACAGTATGTATTCACCTAGAAAGAGCTTAATCTCAGGCAGAGAAGATGGCTTGAGCTTCGCAAGGATTATGATATGAGTCTTCACTATCACTCAGGTAATGCTAATGTTGTTTCTGACACTCTTAGTCGATTATCCATGGGGAGTTTGGCTCATGTGGACGAAGGAAAGTATGAATTGGTGAAGGATATTCACCACTTGGAAAATTTTGCAGTTCGCCTCATGAACTCCAAGGTTGGTTGTGCGATGGCACAGGATGTGGTTTGATCATCTCTTAGTGTAGAGATTAAGGAGAAGCAAGTGCTAAATCCTGATAAAAATTAAGATTGATGTTGGAAGACACAAGTTAGTAGTATTTGAGATCAATGGTGATGGTACTTTATGGTACCTAGGGAGGTTGTGTATTCCTAATGTCAATAGGTTACGACAAAGTATTTTGATTGAGGTATACGAACCGCAATATGTTGTTCTTTCGAATCGACTGAGAAGATTCATGATCTAAAGGAAATCTATTGTTGGATTACATGAAGAAGGATGTGGCTAATTTCGTTGCTAAGTGCATAGTATATCAATAAGTTAAGGTTAAGCACATGAGGCCAGGAAGGTTGTATCAAGAAATTGATTTGCACGAATAGAAGTGGGAAGTGATCAATGTGGACTTCATTATTGGCCTTCTTCGATCTCGAAATCAATATGATTTAATTTGGGTCATCGTGCATAGGATAACTAAGTCTATGCACTTTTTGCTAGTACAGACTACCTTCTTGGTGGAGGATTATGCTAAGCTATATCTTCAGTAGTTTGTGAGGCTGCATAGGGTTCTTATTTCAATTATTTCTAATCATGGCATGCAGTTTACCTCTCATTTCTGGCGGTCATTTCAGAGAAGGTGGGGACTAAGGTGAGTCTGAGTACTACTTTCCATCTGCAAATATATGGGCAAGTGCAGAGGATTATTCACACATTGGAAGATATGCTTTAATCCTGTGCGATTTATTATGGTGTCTATTGGGTTTAGAATCTACCTTTGGTGGAGTTTCTTTCAATAATTGCTATAATTCTAGTATTGGTATAGCCCCTTTTAAGGCATTGTATTGTAAGAGGTGTAGATCTCCTATTGGTTGGTTTGATATTGGTGAGGTAGATATGTTTGGTCCTAATTTGGTTTACCAAGCTATAGAGAAAGTCAAGATGATTTTGGATAGGCTTAAGGCTGCCCAAAGTCGCCAAAAGTCCTATGTGTATGTTAGATGTAGAGACTTGGAATTTGAGGTCGGGGATAAGGTTTTCCTCAAGGTATCTCCCATGAAAGGAGTAATACAGTTTGGCAAGAAAGGAAAGCTCAGTCCCCCGTATGTTGGTCCTTATGAGATTTTGCAGAGAGTTGGTAATGTTGCTTATGAGCTGGAGTTACCTTCTAGATTGAGCTTTATTCATCCGGTCTTTCATGTTTCCATGATGAGGAAGTGCATAGGTGATCTTTCTTTAGTTGTTCCTTTTGAAGGATTGGATCTCACAGATTCCTTATCTTTTGAAAAGGTCCCGATAGTGATCTTATATAGTAAGGTTTGTCAATTTCAAACCAAAGATGTCGCTTTGGTTAAGGTTCTTTGGAAGAACCATAAGGTGTAAGAAGCTATATGGAAAGTGCAGGAGGACATGAAGTTGAAATATCCGCATTTGTTTTCTGCTCCTGGGATTCGTGCGGAAGGTATGTGTCTTTAACACATCTCTATTTTTTGAGTTTGTTAAAGGAAATATTAATATCTTTTCCTCTTTGTTTTAAACATTGTTAAAGATTGGGAATATATTTTATAAGATAATGCAAATGACTCATGTGTGTGGTTACCCCTACCTTGTCCGTCATTTGGGGATGAATGTTTCTATTCGGGGAGACTATAACACACTGGGTTTTACCCTAAGAAAATTTCCTAGAATTTTGGTCTCTTGACATAATATGACGCAAGGGTACGAGCCGTATGTTAGGGTACAAATGGTAAGGTCCATTCATATACTATCCAGTGTTGGTTGGTGGGATGGATTTTTGTTACTGGAATTGATACGAATTAGGGATACGAGTTGTATTGGTGGTGATGGATCATTTGATTCCTTAACTTAATCTTAGACTTGGTTACTTAGGTTGGATCTGAGTATGAGTGGCTCACCGTAAGCCGTAAGCTAGGGTACGAGTCATACTATTGGCTCGTATGATGGACAATGTCTGAATCTTCCTTGGGTTTAAATCTTTTAGGGGTACGGATAAAGGGTATGGACCGTAGGATTTGGCTAAGATTTGGTTGAGTGATTCTTAAATTTGATAGTGTTTGATCCCAAGGTTGAGGCTGCGGTACAAGTGGAGGGTATCACTCATATTGGAAGGGTACGACTAGTGTGGGTCAGTCATACCCATATGATGGGATTTTGGTGCAACTTAAGTGGGGGTATTCTTGATATTTCCCCACTTATCTTAATAAACCCCATAACTTCTAACCTAATTGGGAGGTTATTTACCGTATTATTCCATTCATTAACACTAAGAAACTTTTCTAAAACACTCCATAATTCTCTCAAGAGCTTTTCCATAAAGGAGGGTAGGATTTCAACTATAAGATCAATTTACGGCTTGTCTTGGAGATCTCTTTCTATGATCATCTTGGTCTAAGGCATGTTGCCTTCCCTCTTTGTTAATTCTTACTAAAGGCATGGTTTTTAAGATTGGTTTCATGATTTCATTGATTGTATGATTTTGGTTTTCCTATATTATTTGGGGGTTTGATATTTAATGGTTTGTTATTGTTTCCCATGGTTTAATTATGATTTTATATTCATTAATGGTTATTTTGGATAGTTGGATTGGATGGGAATAGTTTAATGGTAATTGAAACTGATTTTGGTCATATTATGTCCCCAATGTGTTTGACAAAATGCTTATAAGATATGTTAATTGCATTGACTGCTTTTAATGGAAATCTTGCTTGTTCTAAATATAGGTAAATAAATTATCCATGTTTTAAATAGCTTGGAATGGTAAATGGCTAATAGTTATGCTTAAGGGGTATATGGAATCCCCTAAGTGGTTTAATGTGGTAATTAGAAGGGCACTTGAAAGTCCTCTTTAACCTATATATGGTTGGCTATGAATAATATTTGCAAGTAAAGATTGGTATAATGATACCAATGTTAATGGACTTGGTTAGTAAATAGATAATGGTTTGGTTATTTGAAAATTGGTTTTAAATGGGCAGTAATGGAAGGATATATAGCAAAGTCGTGGAGGGTGAAGATCCCGGGGGTACTAGAGCTATAAAGGCATATTTACCGATATGAGGTTGGTCTTGGTGACTGTGTGTATGATGTCTCACTATATTTGGGGGATGTAATAGTCAGTCTAAGGATTTATTCCCTAGTTGTTTCAGCATGGGGAGCTGACCATATATAGCCCATGGGTGGTTTAGGATGGCAAAGCTACACACCCCAGTTAAAGGTTTTAAAGGCATGCTAAACCCGATCCCTTTTCTCAGCATGGTTATATGTGTGTGTGTTGGTTGTGTGCATATAAATGGTTTTTATTGGTTTTATAAATGGTTTTCCTTTATCCTTACCATGATATCATGCTAGCGGTCACTCGCTAACCCCATCTACTGACAGTTGTATACCCATGTTATATAGGAACAATCCATTCTACTCCTCCTACATAGTAATTGGTTCGGGGATCAACATTTGGACTGAAGTGGTGAGCTTCCATCCTTTTGGAAGACTTCGTTTCATGTTATGGATATTTCTAGACACTTTGATTTTATTTTGAATATCTATTTTGGCTATGGTTGGGGGTATGCCTTAACCAAATTTCAGTACTCTTTTGTTTAGAGGCTTTGTGGTACTTCTATGTTTTAGAATGGGCGGGATGACAAGGGTACAGGTGTCATCCATAGCATTGCAATTGTTATTGAGGCTAGCATCATTGGATTTAATTTCTTACTGATCCATCATATTTTATTTTGCGATTAATTATATTATGTTCTGGAACATCATTGGTTATGGCTTGGTTTATGGCCTTTTTTGGTATGGTTTGGTATGGTTGGATTATTGGTATAGGATGATTAGACTAGGTTGTGTATGTCACCATTGTGATCTATTTCCAGATTCTTTATGTTAGCTGTTACACTATCTTGTTACATGCTCAAAATTTAGGCAAATCAGGGGAGATGGCTAGAGGTTGGGTTGGATAATAGGGGTGGTCTCCGGTCCAGGTCAGACTTGGGGTGCCCATTATGAAAAGGTCCTGGGGCGGGTCATGTCAGCAATTTGGAATTAAATGGATAGCTAATTCCCTTTTGTAAGTCCCAAATTGTGTTAAGTACGAATTGGATTGAGGGAAATGACTGAAATGCCCCTTGGGCACTTAAACCTTAAAATTGTGCGGGACAAAGCCATGCGCCGTGCAGCTTACTCCGAGGGAGAAGTCCACGTGTCGTGGACTATTCAACCTTCGGAGAGAGTAATGCGCCAGTGCCTTATTGCATTGCTTCTCTATTGCAGCCATCCAAACACGCCTCGATCCTCATCCAAAAATCCTGAAACACTCTTGAGACGTACTATTAACCTCCCTAAGCATGAATCAACTGAATAACCAATATTTCAGAGTCGGTATTGCCAAACTAAAAATTCCTAAATTCTAGGGGTCTTGAAAATGACTAATTCCTTAACACTTAGTGAAAAATTCATGCCTTGAACCCCTAAACCATGCAACTACAACTGAACCGAGCTTAGGATCTTACAGGATATTATAATATCTTCCCCTTGGGAACATTCGTCCTTGATTGAACTGGTTAGACTTAGAATACTAAGGCATCTTAGGTCAGATACTGAACAAGAATGACTTGGAACACGATTACCTAACTGAGTCTGAAGCATTATACATGAATTGAACTGATTTTGTGAATGCATAGAATGACATGAGAGTGGTTAAATAGATGAAATTGAGAACGGAATTTAATCAATCTAAGGATAGTCGTTACCTAAAGTTGAATATGAGTTTGCAGAGAAAAGATGAGGGTACTTGGTCCGCATATCTTCTTTTGCTTCTTAAGTAGCTCCGTCATTGGACTGATGTCGCCAAAGAATTTTAATCAAGGGAACTGCTTTATTCTTTAGCCTATGAATCGGACGATCAAGGATCTTAAATGGTAGTTCTTCCTAGGAAAGGCTATTCTGATCATCCATACCTTCTAAAGGAACAACAACAGCTGAATCAATAAAACATTTCTTTAATAAAGAAACATGGAACACTGGATGTATTGACACCAAATCTATGGATGACTCAAGATTGTAATCTACCTTCCTAAAATGGTTCAAGATCCTATAAGGGCAAACATAGGAGGGACTGAGTTTCCCCTTCTTGCCAAATCTCTTCACTCCCTTCAAAGGTGAAATCCTTAAATATACCAAATCACTAACCTTAAACGCAAGATCCTTTCTTCTCACATCAGCATAAGATTTATGATGGCTTTGGGTTGTCTTCAACATCTCCGGAATACACTAAACTTTCTCTCTTTCCTCAAACACTAAATTTGGCCTTCTCAAAGAAGCATCACCAACTTCAACGTAGGTAAATACTTCTCCTTTCATAGAAAGCCTCAATTGTATCCATCTGAATACTGGAGTAATAACTATTGTTAAAGGAAAACTCAATCAAAGGCAAGTAGTCATCCCAACTATCTTTAAAATCAATAACACATGCCAATAACATATCCTCTAAGCTCTGAGTTGTCCTCTTTGCTTGACCATCTGTCTGAGGATGAAAGACTGTACTGAGATGGACTTGGGTACCAATACCCTTCTAAAAGGATTTTGAAAAGTGAGAGATAATCTGTGTACCTCTATTTGAAATGATCGACAGAAGAATTTTATGCAACTTAACCAACTTCCTAAGGAAAAGCAAGGCATAATCCTTAGGTAAGTACGAAGTATGAACTAGCAAGAAATGGGCTGACTTGGTCATTCTATGTACAATAACTTTAATTGAATCATGCTGACGATGTGTACGAGGAAATCCCATCACAAAATCCATGTTCACCACTTCCCATTTCTAAGTGGGGATGCTGAACTCCTAAAAAGTACCACTAGGCCTCTAGCGCTTACCTTTAACCTACTGACAATCTAAACACTTTGCCACAAACTCTATAATATCCTTTTTCATACCATTCTACCAATAGATTTACTGTAAATCACGATACATCTTAGTGGCTCTAAGGTGGATTGAATATCCCGCACCATGTGCTTGTGTAAGAATTTATTGTCTTAGACCATCAGCATACGGAACATATACCTTACCTTTTCAATGAACCACACCATCTCCCCCTTGGGAGAAAACCTCCACCTTCTAGTCTCTAACTGGCTTCTTCAACTTAACAAAATTAGGATCTCTGCCTTGCTTTTCTTTCACCTTGGCAACCAAAAAGATTCCGAACCGTTTTTAACCCATTTACTACCTTCAGCTAAATAAACCAACATAACACCTAACATAGCAAGCTGAAAAACGTCACTAACTAACTTCTTCTTATCTCCCTCAACATGACCAACACTACCTATGGACAATCTGTTAAGGGTATCTGCCACTACATTGGTCTTACTAGGATGATACAACACACTCATATCATAATCTTTTAACAACTCTAGCCACCTTTTCTGATGAAGATTTAGATATTTTTGCATGAATACATATTGTAAGCTCTTACAGACAGTGAACAAATCAATATGAACCCCATAGAGATAGTGCCTTAATGTTTTTGAAGGCAAAAACAACAACTGTCAACTCAAGATCATGGGTAGGGTTGTTTTTTTAATGAGGTTTAAGCTATCTAGAAGTGTAGGCTATGAACTTACCTCTCTACATTAATACAAAACCAAGCTACTGATCCCAGCCAAAATTTGCACTTACTAAATTTAGTGAACAGTTGATGAGCTTTTATGGTTTGAAATACAATTCTCATATAGTTTGCATGATCATTCACACTATGGGAATAGACAAGGATATCATTAATGAAGACTATGACGAAAATGTCTAACTACTTCTTGAAATCCCTATTAATCTAGACAATTAAAGCTGTAGGAGAATTCTTTAGTCCTAAGGACATAACTAGAAATTCAAAGTGACCATACCGAGTTCTGAAAGGTGTCTTTGGAATGTCACATTCTCTTAGAGATGATAGCTAGACCTGAGGTCTATCTTATAGAAATAATTGGCACCCTGAAGTTGGTTGAACAAGTCATAAATTCTGGGGAGTGGATACTTATTCTTGATGGTGACTTTGTTCAACTGACGGTAATCGATGTATATTTTAAGAGAACCATCTTTCTTACCCACAAACATGACTGGAGAACCCTATGAAGAAATACTAGGCCTAATGAAACCATTATCTAAGAAATCTTCTAACTGTTTTTTCAATTCCTTTAGCTTAGCTAGAGCAATTTTGTAGGGTGGAATAAAGATAGGCCGGGTGTCTAGAAGGAGATTTATTCTGAAGTCGACTTCTCTCTCCGGAAGAACTCTGGGAACATCTTAACGAAATACATCTGAAAATTCACTTACTACTAGAACTGACTCAAGACTCAGGGTCTCAGTATATGAGTGTTGAATCATACTAGATGGTAAACACACCCTTTATGAGAATTCGTCATAGGAGTAGCTTCAGTCGCGTATTCCATGCATCTGATATACATGTCCTGTGTGAGAACTAAGTGTATTAGTGGTTCCAATGCTCCCGTTCCTAGAGTAAGTTCAGTCGATCAGTATTTTTAACCTAACAAAAAATATTAGAGGACAAATGCTTCCAATGGGGAAACCTTGTAAGACACTGCAAAAATTCTCTTGTAGTTTGAGCCTTAGAGTGTGATCAGTAAAGTGATAATCCTGCCCTAAAGGGTTAAGAATTGTCTTCCCAAGAGATTAAAGTATTTTGAACCATATAGAATTTCCCTAATATAAGATACGCATGTCTATTATTATAATTGAGGTTATGAGTAGCTTTAATCGTGTTTTCCATGTATCTGATATGCATGTCCAGTATGAGAAATCAGAGTATCAGTGGTTCCAATTTAATAGTCATGTTTCAGATGCTCCCATTCTTTGAGTAAGTTCGATCGATCAGTATTCTTATCCAATCAAGTGACATTCGATGATTAATATTTCTAAAATGGAGATATTCCAAGGCCATGCAAAATTCACTTATAGTCTAGCCTAAGAGTGTGATCAGCAAAGTGTTAATCCAGCCCCAAAAGGTTGAGAAGTATCTTCCCAAACGAGAAGTATTTTGAATGTATAGAATTTCCTTAATATCAGATATGCATATCTATTATGAAACTTTATCTTTTGAGTAGCTTCAGTCCTCTATTCTATACATCTGATATTCATGTCCAGTATAAGAACTCAGATTATCAGTGGTTCCAATTTCATAGTTATGTTTTACATGCTCCCGTTCCTTGATTAAGTTCAGTTGATCAGTATTCTTAGCCTATCAAGCGACATTCGAGGACAATGTTTCCAAGGGAACCGTATAAAATTTCCCTAATATCAAATATTCATCTCTATTATGATAACTAAGCTTATGAGTAGCTTCAGTCGTGTATTCCATGCATCTGATATGCATATCTAGTGTGAGAACTCAGAGTATCCATGGTTCCAATAGTATAGTCATGTTTCAGATGCTCCCGTTCCTTGAGTAAGTACAGTCGATCAGTATTCTTAGCCTATCAAGTGACATTCGAGGATGAATGTTTACAAGGGGGAGATATTGTAAGACCACTAAAAGTTCTCTCAAAGTCTTAGCCTCAGAGTGTGTCCAGTAAAGTGCTAATTTGGACCTATAAGGTTGAGAAGTGTCTTGGCAAGAGAGAAGCATTTTTAACCATATAGAATTTCCCTAATATTAGATATGAAGCTTCAGTTATGTATTCCATGCATCTAATATGCATGTCCAGTATGAGAACTCAGAGTATCAATGTTTCTAATTCCATAGTCATGTTTCACATACTCCCATTCCATGTGTAAGTTCAGTCGATTAGTATTCTTAGCCTATCAAGTGACATTCAAGGATAAATGTTTGCAAGGGTAGATATTGTAAGACCATACAAAATTCTCTCATAGTCTAAGCCTTAGAGTGTGTTCAGTTAAGTGTTAATCTGGCCTTAAATGGTTAAGAAGTGTCTTCACAACTGAAAAATATTTTAAATCGTATAAAATTTACCTATTATGAAATATGCATGTCTATTATGAGAATCCATCTTCTGAGTTGCTTTAGTCATGAATTCCATGCATCTGATATGAATATCCATTATGAGAACTCAGAGTATCAGCTGTTCCAATTGCAAAGTCATGTATCAGATGCTCCCATTCCTTGAGTAAGTTCAATCGATTAGTATTCTTAGCTTATCAAGCGATAATTGAGGACGAATGTTTCCAAGAGTAAAATATTGTAATACAACATAAAATTCTCTCATAGTGTGAACGTTAGAGTTTGTACAGTACAACGTTATTCCGGCCTTAGAAGGTTGAGAAGTGTCTTCCCAAGCGAGAAGTATTTTGAATCGAATAAAATTTCACAACTATCAATTATGCATGTCCAGTATGAGAACTCAGAGTATAAGTGGTCCCAATTGCATAGTCATATTTTAGAAGCTCCCGTTCCTTTAGTAAGGTCTGTCGAATAGTATTCTAAGCCTATCAATCAACATTCAATGATTAATTATTCCAAGGAAAGATATTGTATGACGACACAAAAGTCTCTAATAGTCTGAGCCATAGATTGTGTTCAGTAAAGTGTTAATCCAAACCTAAAAGATTAAGAAGTGTCTTCCCAAGCGACAAGTATTATGACCCGTATAGAATTTCCCTAATATAAGATATCTATATTTATTATGATAATTCAGCTTATGAGTAGCTTCAGTCGGGTATTTTATGCATCTTCTATGGATGCCCTGTATAAGAACTTAGAGTATTAGTGGGTCCGATCGCATAGTCATGTTTCAGATGCTTCTATTACTAGAGCAAGTTCAGTTGATCAATATTCTTAGCCGATCAAGCGACATTAGAGGAAAAATGTTTCCAAGGGGAGATATTATAAGACCACGAAAAATTCTCACATAGTCTGAGCCTTAGAGTGTGTTCAGTAAAGTGTTAATCTGACCCTTAAAGGTTGAGAATTGTCTTCCCAAGCAAGAAGTATTTTGAACCGTATAGAATTTCCCTAATATCAAATATCCACGTCTGTTATGAGAATTTATCTTATGTGTAGCTTCAGTTGTGTATTCCATGAATCTGATATGCATGTACATTATGAGAACCCAGAGTATTAATGGTTCTAATTGCTTAGTTATGTTATAGATGCTCCAAATCCTTGAATAAGTTTAGTTGATCAGTATTCTTATCCTAACAAGCAACATTAGAGCACAAATGTTTATGAGGAAAAGGTATTTTAACACCTCACAAAATTCTCTCTTAGTCTGAGCCTTAGAGTTTTTTTAGTAAAGTGTTAATCTTTCCCTAAAAGGTTGTGAAGTGTCTTCCCAAGCGAGAAGTAGTTCGAACTGTTTAAAATATCCATAATATCAGATATGCATATCTATTATAAGAATTCATCTTATGAGTAGCTTCAGTAGTGTATTCCATGAATCTGATATGCATGTCAGTATGAGAACTCAGAGTATCTGAGGTTCTAATTGCATAGTAATGTTTCAGATGCTCCCGTTCCTTAAGTATGTTCAATCGATCAGTATTCTTAGTCTATCAAGAAATATTCGAGGATGAATATTCCCAAGGGGAGATATTTTAAGACCACACAAAATTCTCTATTAGTCTAAGACTTATTGTATGCTAAGTGTAGTGTTATACCGGCCCTAAAAGGTTGAGAAGTGTCTTCACAAGTAAGAAGTATTTTTAACCGTATAGAATTTCCCTAATTTAAGATATGCTTGATGGTTATGATAATTCATCTTATGAGTAGCTTCAGTCATGTATTCCATGCATCTGATAAGCATTTCCATTATGAGAACTCAGAGTATCAGTAGTTCCAATTGCATAGTCATGTTTCACATAGTCCCACTCCTTGAGTAAGCTCAGTATATCAGTATTCTTATCCTATCAAGTGAAATTCAAGGAAAAATATTTCTAAGATGGAGATATTGTAAGTCCACACAACATTTCTCGTAGTTTGAGCCTTAGAGTGTTTTCAATAAATTCTTAATCCAGCCCTAAAAACTTGAGTAGTGTCTTTCAAAATGATAAGTATTTTGAATCGTATAGAATTTCCCTAATTTCAAATATGCATGTTTATTATGAGAATTCAACTTATAAGTAGCCTCTATCGTGTATTCCATGAATCTGAAGTGCATTTTTTGTTAGCATACTTAGAGTATCAGTGGTTCCAATTGCATAGTCATGTTTCAGATGCTCCCGTTCCTTGAGTAATTTAAGTCGATCATTATTCTTAGCCTATCAAGAGACATTCGAGAATGATTGTTTGCTAGGTAGAAATATTGTTAGCCCCCACAAAATTCACTCGTAGTCTGACCCTAAGACTGTGTTTAGTAAAGTGTTAATCAGACACTAAAAGGTTGAGAAGTGTCTTCCCAACTGAGAAGTATTTTTAACCATATAGACTTTCCCTAATATATGATATGCATGTCTATTATAAGAATTCATCTTATGAGTAGCTTCAGTCATGTATTCTGTGCATCTGATATGCATGTCCAGGATGAGAACTCAGTGTACCAGTGGTTCCAATTACATAGTCATATTTTAGATGTTTCCGTTCCTTGAGTATGTTTAGTCGATCAGTATTCTTAGCCTATCAAGTGACCTTCGAGGATGAATATATCCAAGGGGTGACATTGTTAGACCACGCAAAATTCTCTCATAGTCTGAGTCTTAGAGAGTGTTAATTATTGTGTTAAACCGGTTGAAAAAGTTTGAGAAGTGTAATTCCAAGCCAAAAGTATTTTGAACCGCATAGAATTTCCCTAATATCCAAATGCATTTGTTGGTTATGATAATCCATCTTATGGGTAGCTTCGGTCATGTATTCCATGCATCTGATATGTATTTCCATTATAAGAACTCAGAGTATCAGTTGTTCCAATTGTATATACTTATGTTTGAGATGCTCCCATTCATTGAGTAAGTTCAGTCGATCGATATTCATAGTCTAACAAGCAACATTCGAGTATGAATGTTTCCAAGAGGGATATATTGTAAGACCACGCAAAATTTCTCTTAGTTTGAGCCTTAATAGTTATTCAGTAAATTTTAATTCGGCCCTAAAAGGTTGAGAAGCGTCTTCCCAAGTGAGAAGTATTTTGAATCGTATAAAATTTTGCTAATATCAGTTAAGTATGTCTATTATGAGAATTCAACTTCTTAGTAGCTTTAGTCGTCTATTCCATGCATCTGATATGCATCTCCTGTGTGAGTACTTAGAGTATCAGTGGTTCCAATTACATAGTCATGTTTTCGACGCTCTCGCTCCTTGAGTAAGTTTTGTCGATCAGTATTCTAAGCCTATCAAGCAATATTTGACGATGAATATTTCCAAGGGGCAGATATTGTAAGACTTTGCAAAATTCTCTCATAATCTGAGCCTTAAAATATGTTCAGTAAAGTGTTTATCCGGTCCTAAATGGTTGAGAAGCGTCTTCCCAAGCGAGAAGTATTTTGAACCGTATAGAATTTTCCTAATATTTGATATGCATCTATATTATGAGAATTCAGCTTATGTGTAGCCTCAGTCGTGTATTTAATGTATCTGATTTGCATATCCTGCGTGAGAACTCAGAGTATCATTGGTTCCAATTGCATAGTCACATTTTAGTTGCTCCCATTCCTTTAGTAAGTTCGGTAGATTAGTATTCTTAGCGTATCAAGCGACTTTCGAGGATGAATGTTTTATAGGAAGAAATATTATAAGACCCCACAAAATTCTTTCATTGTCTGAGCCTTAGACTGTGTTTAGTAAAGTGTTAATTCGACCCTAAAAGGTTGAGAAGTGTCTTCCAAAGCCAGAAGTATTTTTAACCATATATAATTTCCCGAATATCAAATATGCATGTCTATTATAAGAATTTAGCTTATGTGTAGCTTCAGTCATGCATTCTATGCCTATGATATGCATTTTCAGTTTGAGAACTCAGGGTATCAGTAGTTCCAATTATGTAGTCATGTTGCTGATGCTCCCATTCCTTGAGTATGTTCAGTCGATCAGTATTCTTAGCCAATCAAGTGACATTCGAGGATGCATGTTTCCAAGGGTAGATTCTATAAGACAATGCAAAATTCCCTCGTAGTTTGAGCCTTAGAGTGTGTTCAGTATAGTGTTAAATCGGCCCTAAAAGGTTTAGAAGTGTCTTCCCAAGAGAGAAGTATTTTGAACCATATAGAATTTCCCTTATATTAGATATGCATATTTGTTATGAGAGTTCATCTTATGAGTAGCTTTAGTAATGTATTCCATGAATCTGATATGTATTTCCATTATGAGAACTCGGAGTATTAGTGGTTCCAATTGCATAGTCATGTTTCATATGGTCCCATTCCATGAGTAAGTTGAGTAGATCAGTATTCTTGGCCTAACAGGCAATATTTGAGGACGAATGTTTCCAAGGGGGAGATATTGTAAGATGACGCAAAATTTCTCGTTGTCTCAGCCTTATAGTGTGTTCAGTAAAGTGTTAATCCAGCCCTAAAAGTTTGAGAATTGTCTTCCCAAGCGAGAAGTATGTTTAACTATATAGAATTTCCCTAATATCAGATTTGCATATCTTTTACGAGAATTCAGCTTATGAGTAGCTTCAATTGTCTATTCCATTCATCTGATATACATGTCCTGTATGAGTACTCTGAGTATCAGTGGTTCCAATTGCTTATTCTTGTTTCAGATGCTCCCGTTCCTTGAGTAAGTTCAGTCAATCAGTATTCTTAGCCTATCAAGCAAGATTTGAGGATGAATGTTTCCAAAAGGGAGACATTATAAGACCCTACAAATTTCTCTTGTAGTCTGAGCCTTAGAATGTGTTCAGTAAAGTTTTAATCTGGCCCTAAAAGGTTGTGAAGTGTCTTCCCAAGCTAGAAGTATTTTGATTCATATAGAATTACCCTAATATCTGATATGCATCTCTATTATGGGAATTCAACTTATAAGTAGCGTCAATCATGTATTCCATGTATCTGATATGCATATCCAGTATGAGAACTCAGAGTATCAACGGTTCCAATTGCATAGTCTTGTTTCAGATGCTCCCATTCCTTGAGTAAGTTCCGTCGATCTATATTCTTAGCCAATCAACCGACATTCTAGGATGAATGTTTCCAAGGCGGAAATATTGTAAGACCCCATAAAAATATCTCATTATCTGAGCCTTAGAGTGTGTTCTACAAAGTGTTAATCCGGCCCTAAAAGTTTGAGAAGTGTTTTCACAAGCAAGGCGTATTTTGAACCGTATAGAGTTTCCCTAATATCAAATATACATGTCTATTATGAGAATTCAGCTTCTATGTTGCTTCAGTCCTGTATTCCATGAATCTGATATGTATGTCCTATGTTAGAACTAAGAGTATCAGTGGTTTCAATTGCATAGTCATGTTTTAGATGCTCCTGTTCTTTGACTACGTTTGGTCGATCAGTCTTCTTTGCCTATCAAGCGACATTCAAGGACGAATATGTACAAGGGAGAGATATTGTAACACCCCACAAAATTGTCTCGTAGTCTGACACATAGATTTTTTTAAGTAAATTCTTAATCCAACCCTATAAGGATGAGAAGTTTCTTCCCAATCGAGAAGTATTTTAAACCGTATAGAATTTACATAATATCAGATATGCATGTCTATTATGACAATTCATCTTATGAGTTGCATCAGTCATGTATTCCATGCATCTTATATGTATGTCCAGTATGAGATCTCAGAGTATCAGTCGTTCTAATTGCATATTCATGTTTTAGATGCTCCCGTTCCATGAGTAAGTTGAGTCAATCAGTATTCTTAGCCTATCAAGCGACATTCGAGGATGAATGTTTCCAAGGGGACACATTATAAGACCACGCAAATTTCTCTTGTAGTCTGAGCCTGAGAGTGTGTTCAGTAAACTCTTAATATTGCCTTAAAATGTTGAAAAGTGTCTTCCCAAGCGAAAACTATTTTGAACCGTAGAAAATTTTGGTAATATCAGATATTCATGTCTTAGCTTCAATCGTGTATTCCATGCATCTGATATGCATGTCCAGTATGAGAACTCAAAGTATCAGTGGTTACAATCGTATAGTAATGTATCAGATGCTCCCATTCCTTGAATAAGTTCAGTCGAATAGTGTTCTTAGCCTATTAAGCGACATTAGAGGATGAATGCTTTCAAGGGGAGTTATTGTAAGACCATGCAAAACTCTATCGTAGACTGAGCCTTAGTGTGTGTTTAGTAAAGTGTTAATCCGAACCAATAGGTTGACAAGTTTCTTCCCAAGAGAGAAGTATTTTGAACCATATAGAATTTCCCTAATATCACATATGCATTTCTATTATGAGAATTCAGCTTATGATTAGCTTTAGTCGTTTATTCCACGCATCTGATATGCACGTCCCTTATGAGTACTCAGTGTATCTGTGGTTCTAATTGCATAGTCTTGTTTCAGATGCTCCCGTTCCTTGCCTAAGTTCAGTCGATCATTATTCTTATCCTATTAAGATACATTTAAGGATAAATGTATCCAAGGTTGAGACATTGTAAGACCCCAAAAAATTCTCTCCTAGTTTGAGCCTTAGAATGTGTCCAGTAATGTGTCAATTCGGCCCTAAGAGGTTGAGAAGTGTCTTCCCAAGCGATAATTATTTTGATCTATATAGAATTACCCTAATTATAGCTATGTATCTCTATTATGAGAATTCAGCTTATGAGTAGCTTCAGTCATGTATTCCTTGCATCTGATATGCATATCCAGTTATCAGTGGTTCTAATTACGGAGTAACATTTTTGATGCTTGCGTTTCTTGAGTAAGTTTAGTCGATCAGTATTCTTAGCATATCAACCGAGATTCGAGGACAAATGTTTCCAAGGAAAAAATATTATAAGACCCCACAAAATTCTTGCATAGTCTGAGCCTTATAGTGTATTCTGCAAAGTGTTAATGCAGCCATAAAAGGTTGAGTAGTGTTTTCCCAAGAGAGATGTAATTTGAGCCATATTCAATTCCTTAATATTTGATGTGCATGTCTATGATTGGAATTTATCTTCTGTGTAGCTTCAGTCGTGTATTCCATGCATCTGATATGCATGTCCTATGTGAGAACTCGAAATATCAGTGGTTTCAATTGCATAGTCATGTTTCACATTCTCCCGTTCCTTGAGTAAGTTCAGTCGATTAGTATTTTTATCCTATCAAGCGACATTCAAGGATGAATGTCTACAAGAGAGAGATATTGTAACACCCTACAAAATTCTCTCATAGTTTGACCCTTAGAGTGTGTTAATCCGACCCTAAAAGGTTGATATATGTCTTCCAAAGCGAGAAGTATTTTGAACCGTATAGAATTTACCAAATACCAGATATGCATGTTTGTTATGATTATTCATCTCCTGAATTACTTAATTCATGTATTCCATGCATCTGATATGCTTGTCCAGTATGAGAACTCAGAGTATCAGTGGTTCTAACTGCATAGTCATGTTTTAGATGCTCCCGTTCCATGAGTAAGTTCAGTCGATCAGTATTCTTAGCCTATCAAGAGACATTCATGGATGAATTTTTCCAAGGGGATATATTGTAAGACCACGCAAAATACTCTCATACTCTGAGCCTTAGAGTGTGTTCATTAAAGTGTTAATATGGGCAAAAAGGTTGAGAAGTTTCAGACCAAGCAAAAACTATTTGGACAAATTTACCAAATATCAGATATGCATGTCTATTATGAGAATTCATCTTATGAGTAGCTTAAGTCGTGTATTCTATGCATCTGATATGCATGTCCAGTATGAGAACTCAGAGTATCAGTGGTTCCAATTGCATAGTCATGTTTCAGATGCTCCTATTCCATGAGTATGTTCATTCGATCAGTATTCTTAGCGTATCAGGAGACATTTGAGGACGAATGTTTCTAAGAGGAGATATTGCAAGACTATGCAAAATTCTCTCATAATTTTAAGCCTTAGTGTGTGTTCAGTTAAGTGTAAATCTGGCCCTAAAATATTGACAACAGTCTTCCCAAGTGAAAAATATTTTGAACTATATAAAATTTACCTAATATCAGATATGCATGTCTATTGTGAGAATTCATCTTCTGAGACACTTTAGTCATGAATTCCATGTATCTAATATGCATGTCCAGTATGATAACTCAGAGTATCAATGGTTCCAATTGCATAGTCATGTATCAGATGCCCCCATTCTTTGAGTGACTTCAGTTGATTAGTATTCTTAGCCTCCCAAGCGACATTTGAGGACGAATGTTTCAAAGGGGAGATATTGTTGGACCACACAAAACTTTCTAGTAGTCTGAGCCTTAGAGTGTTTACAGAAAAGTAGTACTTCAGACCTAAAATGTTGAGAAGTGCCTTCCCAAGCGAGAAATGTTTTGAACCATATAGAATTTTCCAAATATAAGATATGCATGTCCATAATGAGCATTCAGCTTATGAGTTGCTTCAATAATGTATCCTATGCATCTGATATGCATGTATTGTACGAGAACTCAGAGTATTAGTGGTTCCAATTGCATAGTCATCTTTCAGATGCTCCTATTCCTTGAGTAAGTTTAGTCGATCAGTATTGTTATCCTATCAAGCGATATTTGAGGATGAATGTTTACAAAGGGGAGATATTGTAAGACCACGCAAAATTCACTCCTTATGTGAGACTTAGAGTGTGTTGAGTAAAGTGTAAATCTGTCATTAAAAGGTTGAAAAGTGTCTTCCTAAGAGAGAAGTATTTTGAACTGTATAGAATTTCCCTAATAATAGATATGCATGTCTATTATAAGAATTCAGCTTGTAAGTAGCTTTAGTTGTGTATTCAATGCATCTGATATGCATAGATAGTATCAGAACTCAAAGTAATTGTGGTTCCAGTTGCGTAGTCATATTTTAGATTCTCCCTTTCCTTGAGTAAGTTTAGTCGATCAGTATTCTTAACCTATCAAGCGAAATTTGACGATGAATGTTTCCAAGAAAAGATTTTGTAAGACCACAGAAAATTGTCTCGTAGTCTGGGCCTTAGAGTGTGCTCAGTTAAGTGTTAATCTGGTCTTATATGGTTGAAGAGTGATTTCACAATAGAAAAATATTTTGAACAATATAAATTTTACATAATATTAGATATGCATGTCTATTATGAGAATTCATCTTCTGAGTGTCTTTAATAATGAATACCATGCATCTGATATGCATGTCCAGTATGAGAACTCAAAGTATCAGTGGTTTCAATTGCATAGTCATGTATCAGATGCTCAAATTCCTTGAGTAAGTTCAGTGGATCAGTATTCTTAGCCTGTCAAGAAACATTTGAGGACGAATGTTTCCAAGAGGAGATATTGTAAGACCATACAAAACTCTCTCATAGTCTAAACCTTAGAGTGTGTACAGTAAGGTGTAAATATAAACCTAAATGTTGAGAAGTGTATTCCTAAGAGAGAAGTATTTTCATCCATATAAAATTTTCCTAATATCAGATATGCATGTCTATTATGAGAATTCTTCTTATGAGTAGCTTCAGTCATGTATTCCATGCATCTGATATGCATGTCCTGTATGCGAACTCACAGTATTAGTGGTTCCAATTGCATAGTCATGTTTCAAATGCTCCCGTTCCTTGAGTAAGTTCAGTCGATCAGTATTCTTAGCCTATCAAGTGATATTCGAGGATGATATTCTTAACCACTCAGATTATCAGTGGTTCCAATTGAAAAGTCATATTTCAGATGCTCCTGTTCCCTGAGTAAGTTTAGTCGATTAGTATTCTTAGCCTATGAAGCGACAATCGAGGAAGAATATTTCCAAGGGGGAGGATACATTGTAAGACCCCAAAAAATTCTCTCGTAATCTGAGCCTTAGAATGTGTTCAGTAAAGTGTTAATCCAACCCTAAAAGGTTGAGAAGTGTCTTTCCAAGAGAAAAGTATTTTGAACCGTATAGAATATCCCTAATATAAGATATGCATGTCTATTGTTAGAATTCAGCTTATGAGTTGCTTCAGTCGTGTATTCCATGCTGCTGATATGTAGGTCCAGTATAAGAAATCAGAGTATCAGTAGTTCCAATTACATAGTTATGTTTCAGATGCTCCCGTTCCTTTAGTAAGTTTAGTCGATCAGTATTCTTAGCCTATCTAGCGACATTCCAGGATGAATATTTTCAAGGGGGAAATATTGTAAGACCCCATAAAATTTTCTCGTAGTCTGCGCCTTAGAGTGTATTCAGTAAAGTGTTAACCCATCCTTAAAAGTTAGAGAAGGGTCTTCCCAAGCGAGAAGTATTTTGAACCATATGGAATTTCCCTAATATTAGATATGCATGTCTAGTATTAGAATTCAACTTATGAGTAGCTTCAGTCGTGTATTCCATGCATCTGATAAGTTTGTCAAGTATGAGAACTCAGAGTATAAGTGGTTCCAACTGCAAAATCATATTTCAGATGCTCCCGTTCCTTGAGTAAGTTCAGTCGATAAGTATTCCTAGCCTATCTAGCGACATTCAAGGTCGAATGTTTCTAGGGAGAGATATTGTAAGACCATGAAAAATTCACTCATAGTCTGAGGCTTAGAGTGTGTTCAATATAGTGTTAATCCGCCCCTAAAAGGTTGAGAAATGTCTTCCCAAGCGATAAGCATTTTGAACTGTATAGAATTTCCCTAATATCAGATATGCATATCTATTATGAGAATACATCTTATAAGTATCTTCAATTGTGTATTCCATGCATCTTATAAGTATGTCCAGTATAAGAACTCAGAGTATCAGTGGTTCCAATTGCATCGTAATGTTTCAGATGCTCCCGTTCCTTATATAAGTTCAGTCGACCAATATTCTTAGTCTATCAAGCAACATTCAAGAATGACTTTATACAAGGGGGAGACATTGTAAGACCCCGCAAAATTCTTTCGTAGTCTAAACCTTAGAATTTATTCATTGAAGTGGTAATCCAACTCTAAGAGGTTTAGAAGTGTCTTTCCAAGCGAGAAGTATTATGAGCCATATAGAATTTCCCTAATATAAAATATGCATGTCTATTAAGAGAATTTATCTTGAAGTATCTTCAGTTCTGTATTCCATGCTTCTGATGTGTATGTCCAGTATGAGAACTAAGAGTATCAGAAGTTCCAATTGCATAGTCATGTTTTAGATTCTCTCATTCCTTGAGTAAGTTCAGTCGATCAGTATTCTTATCGTATCAAGCGACATTTGAGGATGAATGTTTCCAAGGGGGGGATATTGTAAGACCATGCAAAATTCAATCGTAGTCTAAGCCTTAAAGTGTGTTCAGTAAAGTGTTAATACGCCCCTAAAAGGTTAAGAAGTGTCATCCAGGGATGAAGTATTTTGAACTATATTGAATTTCCCTTATATCAGATATGCGTGTCTATTAAGAGAATTCTTCTTAATAGTAGCTTCAATCATGTATTCCATGCATCTTAAATCCATGTCCAGTCTAAGAACTCAGTTTATTAGTGTTCCAATTGCAAAGTCATGTTTCAGATTCTCCTGTTCCCTGATTAACTTCAGTTGATCAGTATTCTTAGCATATCAAGCAATAATTGAGGACGAATGTTTCCAAGGGAGAGATACTGTAAGACCACGTAAAATTCACTTATAGTCTGAGCCTTAGAGTGTGTTTAGTATAGTGTTACTCCGCCCATAAAAGGTAGAGAAGTGTCTTCCCGAGGGAGTATTATATGGAATCGTATAGAATTTCCCTAATATCAGATATGCATATCTATTATGAGATTTCATCTTATAAGTTTCTTTAATCGTGTATTCCATGTATCTTATATGCATATCCTGTATGAGAACTAAGAGTATCAGGGAGTCCAATTTCATAATGTATCAGATGCTCCCATTCCTTGAGTAAGTTCAGTCGATCAGTATTATTAGCTTGTCAAGCGACATTCGAGGACGAATGTTTACAAGGGGGAGACAATATAAGACCCCGCAAAATTCTCTCATAGTCTAAGCCTTAGAATGTGTTCATTAAAGTGTAAATCAGACCCTAAAATATTGAGCGCTGCCTTCCCAAATGAGAAGTATTTTGAACCATATAGAATTTCCCTAATAGCAGATATACATGTCTATTATGAGAATTCAGTCTATGAGTAGCTTCAGTCGTGTATTCCATGCATCTCATATGCATGTCCTATATGAGAACCCAGATTATCAATGGTTCCAATTGTATAGTCATATTTGAGATGCTTTTGTTCCTTGAGTAAGTTCAGTCTATCAGTATTCTTAGCCTTTTAAGTGACATTGAGGACGAATGTTGCCAAGGGTGACATATTCTACGAACCCCCAAAATTCTCTCTTAGTATGAGCCTTAGAGTGTGTTTAGTAAAGTGTTAATCCTGCCCTAAAAGGTAGAGATGTGTCTTCCCAAGTGAGAAGTTTTTTAACCATATAGAATTTCCCTAATATTAGATATGCATGTCTATTGTTAGAATTCACCTTATGAGTAGCTTCAGTCGTGTATTCCATGTATCTGATATGAATGTCCAATATGAGAACTCAGAGTGTAAGTGTTTTGAAATGCATAGTCATGTTTCAGATGCTCCCATTTCTTGAGTAAGTTTACTCGATTAGTATTCTTAGCCATCAAGCGACATTCGAGGATGAATGTTTCAAAGGGGGAGACTATATAAGACCCTACAAAATGCAATCATAGCCTGAGCCTTAGAATGTGTTCAGTAAAGTGTTAATCCAACCTTAAAAGGTTGAGACGTGCCTTCCAAAGTGAGAAGTATTTTGAACCGTATCAAATTTCCCGAATATCATATATGAATGTCTATTATGAGAATTTAGTTTATAAGTAGCTTCAGTCATGTTTTCCATGCATCTCATATGCATGTCTAGCATGAGAACTCACAGTATCAGTGGTTCCAATTGCATAGTCATGTTTGAGATGCTCCATTTCCTTGAGTAGGTTCAGTTTATTAGTATTCTTATCCTTTCAAAAGACATTCGAGGAAGAATGTTGCCAAGGGTGAAATATTCTGTTACCCCACAAAATTCTCTCATAGTCTGAGCCTTAGAGTGTGTCAGTAAAGTGTTAACCGTCCCTTAAAAGGTAGAGAAGAGTGTTCCCAAGAGAGAAGTATTTTTGACCATATAGAATTTCCAAAATATCAGATATGCATATCTATTATTAGAATACACCTTAAGAGTAGTTTCAGTCATGTATTGCATACATCTGATATGCATGTCCAGTATTAGAACTCATAGTGTATGTGTTTCCAAGTGCATAGTCATATTTTAGATGCTCCCGTTCCTTGAGTAAGTTCATTCGATTAGTAATCTTAGACTATCAACAGACATTTAAGGACTAATGTTTCTAAGAAGGAGCTATTGTAAGACCATAAAAAATCAACATATTGTCTAACCCTAAGAGTTAGTTCAGTAAAGTGTTAATACGACCCTAAAAGGTAGAGAAGTGTCTTCCCAAGCCAGAAGTATTTTGAACTGTATAGAATTTCCCTAATATATGATATGCATGTCCATTAAGAGAATTCATCTTACGAGTAACTTTAGTCGTATATTCCATGCATCTGATATGCATGTCCAGTATGAGAAGTCAGAGTATCAGTGGTTCCAATGGCATAGTCATGTTTCAAATGCTCCCGTTCCTTGAGTAAGTTCAATCCATCAGTATTCTTAGCCTATTAACCGACATTCGAGTATGAATGTTTTCATTAAAATGTTAATCCGGCCTTAAAAGGTAGAGAATTGTCTTTGCAAGTGAGAAGTATTTTGAAACATATAGAATTTCCCTAATATCAGATATGAATATCTATTAAGAGAATTTAGCTTATGAGATGTTTTAGTCGTGTATTCCATGCATCTGATTGACATGTCCTGTAATAGAACTAAAGTATCAATGGTTCCAATTGCATAGTGATGTTTCAGACGCTCCTAATCCTTGAATTATTTCAGTCGATCATTATTCTTTGCCAATCAAGCAATATTTAAGGATGAATGTTTCCAAGGGGTAGACATTATATAACCCCACATAATTCTCTCTTAGTTTGAGCCTTAGAGTTCATTCAGTAGAGTGTTAATCCATCCCTATAGGGTTGAGAAGTTTCTTCCCAGGCAAGAATTATTTTGAACTGGATAAAACTTCACTAATATCAGATATGCATGTCTATTATGAGAATTCAGTATATGAGTAGCTTTAGTCATGTATTTCATGCATCTGATATGTATGTCCAGTATGAGAACATAGAGTATAAGTGGTTCCAAATGCTTTTTCATGTTTCTGATGCTCCCGTTCCATGAGTGAGTTCAGTCGATTAGTATTCTTAGCCTATCAAGTAACATTCGAGGAGGAATGTTTAAAAAGGAGAGATATTGTAAGACCATGAAAAATTCACTCGTAGTCTAAGCCTTAGAGTGCGTTCAACAAAGTGTTAATCCTCCCTTAAAGGGTTGAGAAGTGTCTTCCCTTGCGAGAATTATGTTGAACTATATAGAATTTCCCTATTATCAGATATGCTGGTTTATTATGCCAATTCATCTTATAAGTATCTTAAATCGTGTACTCCATGCATCTTATATACATGTCAAGTACGAGAACTTTGAATATCAGTGGTTCCAATTGTATAGTCATGTTTCAGATGCTCCCGTTCCTTGAGTAAGTTTAGTCGATTAGTATTCCTAGCCTATCAAGCGATATTCGAGGATGAATGTTTCTAAGGGGGAGACATTGTAGGATCCTACAAAATTCACTTGTAGTATGAGCCTTAGAATATGTTCAGTAAAGTGTTAGTCCGACCCTAAAAGGTTTAGAAGCGTCTTCCCAAGCAAGGAGTATTTTGAACCCTATAGAATTTCCCTGATATCAGATATGCATGTCTATTATTAGAATTTAGTTTATGAGTAGCTTCAGTCATGTAATCCATGCATCAGATATGCATGTCAAGTATGAGAACTCAGAGTATTAGTGGTTCAAATTACATAGTCATGTTTATGATGCTCCCATTCCTTGAGTAAGTTCAATCAATCAATATTCCTTGACTATTAAGAGACATTTGAGGACAGATGTTCCCAAGGTGGAAATAAGACTCCAAAAAATTCTTTCATAGTTTGAGCCTTAGAGTGTGTTCAATAAAGTGTTAATCCAGCCCTAAAAGGTTGGGAAGCATCTTCAAAAGCGAGAAGTCTTTTGACCCATATCGAATTTCCCTAATATCATATATGTATGTCCATTATAAGAATTCAGATAATGATTTGCATTAGTCATGTATTCCATGTATCTGATATGCATGTCCAGTATGATAGCTCAGAGTGTAATTGGTTCAAAATGCATTGCCATTTCTCAGGTTCTCCCGTTCCTTGAGTAAGTTCAGTCGATCAGTTTTATTAGCCTATCAAGAGACATTCGATGACGAATGTTTCCAAGGGGGAGATATTGTAAAAGCATGCAAAATTCTTTCGTAGTATAATCCTAAGAGTGTGTTCAGTAAACTGTTAATCCGTCCCTAAAAGCTTGACAAGTATCTTTCCAAGAAACAAGTACTTTAAACCAATAGAATTTCCCTAGTATAAGATATGCTTGTCTATTATGAGAATTCATCATATAAGTAGCTTCAATCGAGTATTCCATGCATCTTATATGCCTGTCCATTATGAGAACTCGGAACATCCGTGGTTCCAACTGAATAGTCATATTTTAGATGCTCCTATTCCTTGCGTAAGTTCAATCAATTAGTATTCTTAGCCTGTCGAACGACATGCAAGGATGAATGTTTTCAAGTGGTAGATATTGTAAGACCATGCAAAATTCACTCGTATTCTAAGCCTTAGAGTGTGTTCAGTAAAGAGTTAATCCACCCCTAAAAAGTCCAGAAGAGTCTTTCCAGGCGAGAAGTATTTTCAACCGTATAGAATTTCCCTAAAATCATATATGCATGTCTATTATGATAATTCATCTTATAAGTAGCTTTAATCGTGTATTCCATGAATCATATATGTATGTCCAGAATGAGAACTGAGAGTATTAATAGTTCCAATTCAATAGTCATGTTTTAGATGCTCCCGTTGCTTGAGTAAGTTCAATCGATCAGTATTTTTAGCCTATCAAGCGAAATTCAGGGATGAATGTTTCTAAGCGGTAGACATTGTAAGACCCCAAAATATTCTCACCAAGTGTGAGCCATAGAATGTGTTCAGTAAAGTGTTAATCGGAACCAAAAAGGTTGAGAAGTGTCGTCCGAAGCGAAAAGTATTTTGAACCGTATAGAGTTTCTCTAATATCAGATATACATGTCTCTTATGAGAATTCATCTTATAAGTATCTTCAATCCTGTATTCCATGCATCTGATATGCATGTCTAGTATGAGAACTAAGAGTATAAGTAATTCTAAATGCATAGTCATGTTTCAGATGCTCCCATTTTTTGAGTAAGTTCAGTCGATCAGTATTCTTACCCTATCAAGCGACATTCAAGGATGAATGTTTCTAAGGGGGAGACATTGTAAGACTCTGCAAAATTTTTTTGTAGTGTGAACCTTAAAATGTGTTCAGTGAAT